>NC_134353.1:260711514-261014014 GCF_048569485.1 Anomaloglossus baeobatrachus | reverse complement strand
ATATTAAAACAATAAATAAAAATATAATAATAATAATAATAAGAAGAAGAAGAAGAAGAAGAAGAAACAGCTTTTTGACTCTACTTTTCTAAAAAAATATATAGTCAGCCCCAGTCTGTGTTCATGTGGTGGCCATACATTATCTTTCGATTCCTGACATTTCCCATTTACCAGGTATACATTTATTTAAATATCAAGTCTTAATTTTTTGTTCTTATTTCCAGATTACTTTATTTCTACTAAATAATTATACACTCTAAGAATATTGATGGTTTCTTTTGAAAGGATACATTGTACATTTCTATTACTTGGCAACTTAAAGTAGCATGGTCTCCCTGTCTTATACTCCCATACAGTAGGATGCTGATGCCACCTAGTGGTATGTAACAAGACATATGGTGCACACGCTTCCAGGCTAAGTCTATGGAAGAAGTCAGTGTCAGAGAAGTGAAGATGTTATATTGTGAAGCCCTGGAAAGCAAGTCTTCACAGCATGAGACTAATAAAGAGAAAACTCCAGACTGAGTCTGTCTGTCCATAAATCTCTTATTACTAGGTAGGCACTGCTGGCGCTCGTCCACCTGATTTGCTTGTGATTTATTAAGTGTTATGCCATGTATATGAGAATCACATTTACTGTAGTTACATTTACAGGCACTTCTGAATACAAAGCAGCTTCTGCTATGATGGTACATTATATCCTTTCATCTTGACGTGCCTCTTGCTCTGAAGTGTTGTAGCATCTTTTAAGAACTAGGAGGATTCACTTAGCCTTAACTTCTGCCGCTAAACATTTCTTAGCCAATAAACTGGGGGAAATCTGCTCCTACATTAAGTTCCAAATAATATGCGACCACATCAATAACCAAAATTCAATATCCTGTCCAACTATGAAACATGTCTGCACAAGAAGTGGATTGTGCTTAAATAACAAAAGACCACCTCTTTAAGAAGACCGCCCCCACATGCAGACCAGATTGTCATTGACATATTTGCATTTTTAGCATATTTTATGCATGGCAATTTATAGCTTGCGTTTTTGTCATTTGTTGTTTTTTAGAAGATTCATTTTCTAACAAAATCATTTTTATACAAGATTTGCAGGACTTCTTAGGGCCCACATTCTCATGCCCACTATGCTTCTTGTTAATGATGCATAAACTGACCTGAAATGCAGGTTTCCTATCCGCAGCATGTCAATATCTCCTACGGAGACACTTGGGTGTCCTGCGTGTAAGAATGCAGCGGACACAGCGAAAATATGCTGCGTCCAGAATGTCTACTAATCCTGATCATGAGAACGTACCCTTAAAGGGAATCTGTCACCAGGTTTTTCCACTTACTCTGAGAGCAGCATAGTGTAGGGGCAGAGATCCTGATTCCAGTGATGTGTCAGTTACTGGGCTGCTTAGTATAGTTTTGATAAAATCACTGTTTAGCTACTCATCATTAGAGGACTACTTGGCATGCTTCCAGGTAGTCCAGCATATTCATGAGCTCTGTATAACTACTAGATCTGCAGCAGAAAATCACTGATTTTATCCAAATGACAGCAAACAGCCCAGTAAGTGACACATCGCTGGAGTCAGGGTCTCTGCCCCTACATTATGCTGCTTTCAGATGGGGGAGCAAAAGCCTGGTGACAGATTCCCTTTAAAGAAGCTTTATTAAATACTTTTAATTACACCTAATAGTTTTATTTTTTTTTTTGTTAAACTTTCATGTTAGTTTCGCATATACAGTGAGATGGACCTTAATGTAGTATTGAATGTAATACAAACGTTTGACATCCTCTTTAAAATTATATTTAATTTATTTTCTTACTGCTAACCTGACATTTTGGAAACAAAGTTGTTTTTTTTTCAAATAATCTTCAGAAGTCATGCAATGTCACATTTCAATTTTTTCAATATTTCATATTGCTAATTGTATTTTTCATTCCTTATGTATTATAAAGCATTTATGCTTGTTCATATTTCTCTGAATTTGGTGTGCAGCTTTCACTTTATATAGATTGTGTATTTTTTAGCTAGCACCCTAGTGCAATGGTGTTCCAGTAGTCTTTTTGATTGTTATGCAGTTTTTTCTGTCTGAGACCCAGTCCCGCCCTTCTGCCATGTTTGTTCAATTTCCTATATAGCCAGGTCCCATATTTCCCATACATAAGTAGGTTTCAACCGCACATATAGGTAACATTTGGTTAGGTACCCATGCACACAAGCAGGTTTTAACCGCATATAGAGGTAACATTTGGTTAGGGACACCATAAATAAGAGATTACCGTGAAGTGGTTATGGGGCAGTAATGAATTGATCAATACATTAGCTAAATATCTCTTTTTATTTTTTTCAAGTAATACTCAGCAGTTATGCAATGTCATATTTCAATTTTTTCAATTTTTCATATTGCTAATTGTATTTTTCATTCCTTATATATTATAAAGCAGTTATGCTTGTTCATATTTCTCTGAATTTGGTGTGCAGCTTTCACTTTACATAGATTGTGTATTTTTTAGCTAGCACCCTGTTCACATTTGCAGTGGTATTCCAGCAGTCTTTTTGATTGATTTCTATCTTTTTCCTGACATCAGAGCTGATCAGAGGGCAGATTCATTGTAGGCAACAAGTGGAGATGATGTAGGATGACTTGCAGATTATACATTTTATGTCAAAATAAGGGTAGGTGTCATATTGAAAGCAGAAGACACTTTATGGTTATTTAACAGATTCCATTCTTCAATTGACCAATACAATATTTTTAGTGCCTGTAACTACCACACTACACAAAAATAATATCACTATAGGCCAGAAATGAATATTAGCCGCCCTAAATTCTATTTTGCTACACATGGTTCAAAAATCTTGTAACTTTTGTATCCGAGCCATGATAAGTAAGAAGAAGCTGTGCTGGGGCCCAGGAGCCTCAAGTTCCACCCCAAGAACCTTAAATAGATGAATAAGAAGAGTACTAAAACTTTCTCGCATGTTCCATTTTACAGCTCATTTTTCTCTAAGCTATGTAATTCGGCACATAAGTAGCAATTGTCAAGGCTATGCATAACATATAACACAGCTCGTACAGTACATCACCCCTTTTCTGCACAATTGCTCGAGTATTTGACTTAGGTCTGTCACACAAATAAGTCAGCCCATAATCTGTGCGGCTATGGTAACAAAACAATCACAAGTAGAGCGCATTGTAGAAAGGACTGTGTGTCACTTATTAAATTGAATCTGCATAAGCATGTGTGGGTACACTTGAAAAATTATTCACAAGCCTCAATTTCTGAAATGTCATAAACTGACTTGAGTATGTGGCATGTCTAATGTTACAAATAGCAGGCAGCGTTACGTTCTCAGCATTCAATTTCTCCGATAAACCGGACACCCTCGTCTACAAGATATATTTAATCAAGTTAAGTGGTGCTTGTGAGGAAGAAAACACCGTTCATATTACCAAAACAGCGCCGGTTTATGGTGACAATCCTTGAAACTTTTAATCATTATTTTTTCGGGCTTTGTCATCTTCATGGATGTTTTTGAAGGTCACATAACATAGAGAAAGACTGCTAATATGGTTACCAAAGACAAGTAGTAAATCATTTCAATCATATACATGTATGACTAGTATATACTGTATGTATATAGTCTTTTGCCTTGTCCACTAAAGGTTATATACAAATAGATTTCATACTACCATTCGGCTTTTTTTCCATTCCTCATCCTCACTCATATATTATTGTATAACTAGGTCAATTTGTCCATCAGGAATATAAAAAATTGCATTTTTTATAACAAGTATCAGATTTGCATCTCATGTGCTGGTAGGTGCAGATTTTCTGGCACCTTATTCTGACCCCTAAAGTAAGATAAGCTGTAATGATATTACTTTTTCCTGTATTTTTCACTAGTCTTTCTCTGCAGGCTCCATCTCTTATTTTCAGCTCCCTCTGACCTGATGGGTGGAGTTATCTACTTGACTGCACTATTGTAGATGTTTCCTTCCTGTCTTAATCAGCCCCCCCATGCCTTTACCCCTTTCCCATGGATTACACCTGTCCCCCCATTAAACACAGGACACCTGCTTGGATAAATTGGCCAAATCGGCGCTTTATTACACAAATGTACCACCCGCGCTCGGCTGCAGCCGAGCCGCTCGGGTCCGGGCTCGTGTGGGTGGGTGGCTCAAGCGCCTCTGGACCCGGGGGTCACGTCGCTCTGAAAAGGGGTGCTGGTGCTTTTGGATGGGGGGGTAGGTAGGTGCACGGCCGGAGCCATGTTTGAGTTCGTGACGCTACCCACGGGTTGTGGTGAATGGATGGACACCACCGCTGCCGTTAACTAGGCTCCCAGGGACGGTGTTGCGCAGCTTGGTGTTGCCCCCTCCGGGGTTAGCTGGTGATGGTCCCGGGGGCACGAGGGAGGTGCTGAGATGGGGGGATGGATGGATGGGTGCTGGCGTGTCGGTGCGGTGCGGCGCGTTGCGCGGCCCGAGGGCACTGTTGTACTCACTATTACAGACACACTGGAGTCTCTGGTAAACCAACAAGATGGTGGACGGTGCCCGCAGCGGCTGCGTTTTTTCCCCTTTTTCAGGTTTGTGGTTTCCGACTTTCTCCTGCACCTCACTTTTGGTAGAAATGATGACTCCTATGCCTGAGCAACGGTAGTCCGCTCCCTTGCTTTGTGTGTGCTGGTAGAGCCCGTTTGCCCGGAGACGCCGGCCCATGTGATCTCGATGCCTGGGCAGTGGCTTTCTATCCCTATCGTTGAGCTGTTGTCTTCAGTCGGCTCTTGGGTGGGAAAGGACCTAAAGTCCAGACCCCAATCAGTGAATTCGACTCGGTCCAGTGGGTTCTGGGCCAAGTACTGGGTCTGAGTACCCCTCCTGGTGCTCCGGTTTCCAATCGGTTCCCCGGTTCAGTACCGGCTGGCCACTACCCGGTCCCTTACGGTTCCACCGGCTGTAATCCCAGCTCCTGCAGGCGGCCACCACCATCTGCCTCCTTACCACAGTACCAGGGCTACGACCCCGACACCGATCAGTGTTGTCGCTGCAGACCTGAGTCTCAGGCCTGCTGCACTTGAACTTGACTCCACTCCACTTTCAAGACTCTGATTAACTGTTTCCTGTCTCAGGCTCTCTGGACTCCTAGGTGGGCGTGGCCAACTGCCTGGCTCCACCCCCCTGGTGTGACCATTGAAGACAGAGAGGTGACAAGGGTTTTGTAAGTTGGCTGCTTTCACCTTATTAGGGAGGGGGGTGTTTGTGTAAGGGCCTACCTGTGACCACCTGGCTAGTCCAGGGCATCACACAAACAAAATATTAACTACATTTCTTTAAGCAAGACGGGTTCTTGGAGCTTCAAAAATCTGGCGGATGTTCCCATAATATTGATAAACCATCCGGTGTTGCCCCCAACCGCAACCACCAACTCAGGGACACCACTTACCAGAAAACCATTAAACCATTCCCTAACACTGCCTCCAAGAGGGTCCGCCCTGGACAGCCCCAAAGTCTGCCAGATAATTACCACTCAAAAGGAAAAATGTCGGGGGTTACCAACCACCTGATGTATAACCCCCACCATAATTTTACCACCAACTCCAAGAATCCACCTCACTTCCGCCTGCCAAAATGACAAGAACAGTTAAGTGCAACATTATATGACAAACAACCCACACACAAACTCACAAGGCGGGAGGGTGGAACCTTTCCTGGTGGACACACACGCCTTTATGGTAGTCTCCAACCCCCCTTCCTGACCCTATGTACCCACTTCAAACTTAAACCAACCGCCCCCCACTCCTATACCAACCCCCATAAATTTTTGACACCCCCCCAGAGCTCGTGCTTTCCTTTCCTCCCAAAAGACTAACCTCTCATTGCCCTCCAAAGTGAGTAATGGGTCACTTTGCCCATGGCTCTGCTGTGGGATCTGTTCAGTCTGTAAAGTTTCCCTACATAGTACACACAAAGGCCTAAGGATCCCTGGTCTCCTGTCTCTGTGTAGCACACAAACAAAACCACCGGCAGCAGCCTGGAAAACTTTATACAGCATTACTGAGCAGTGTAGCTGTATATCCAGCGCTATGGTTGGATACAAATTTACTAGAAGTTGGCAGCACTCTTTATTTTCTCCATACACTTCTATAGGTAAATGAAAAACGATCCCTCAGTAGGTTGATAGCATGTTTTCTTCTGAGCAAGACAGATTTTAGCATCTTTTTAATGAATTCAGAAGGTAGGGGAAGATGAGTCTCAAAACCGGAAAAAAGAACATTTTTGTTATAAAATAAACTACAAAATCTTTTTACTTGCATGTGTACTTTTTTCCCCTTTAGGGTTAATTATAGGACATAATGGTATTAATTTTGGTTTTCAGAGTTAGACAATTAGAAGTGATGACGTGCATGCATTTGAATGCTTTAGCCAAGCAATGGTTTCTGAAATGATGCTCGTATGTGTGTGACAAGACAGTTGATACCAGTGACTGGCTGCAGTAGTCATATGCATGTACGGCACACCTTATTAATCTAGACCGTCCAGGACCCACATCGCAGCAGTAATGCTAGAGCCGTGGGCGTTTCAACAGATTTTTTTTTTTTTTACTAAGTTGCCAAAAAAGCTGACAGTCTCGTAAATTTGCATAAATACCAATTGTGACAAATTGTGTTACTTTTTCAAGGTCAAAAACTTCCATAATGGAGATAAATTCTCCCAATATGTTTGATATCTTTGTCTTCTACAAGTTTAAAGGTACCGTCACACTAAGCAACATCGCTAGCAACATCGCTGCTGAGGCACAACTTGCTAGCGATGTTGCTGTGTGCGACATCCAGCAACAACCTGGCCCCTGCTGTGAGGTCGTTGGTTGTTGCTGAATGTCCTGGACCATTTTTTAGTTGTTGCTCTCCAGCTGTGAAGCACACATCGCTGTGTGTGACAGCGACAGAGCAACAACTAAATGTGCAGTGTGCAGGGAGCCGGCTTCTGCGGTCGCTGGCAACCATGGTAAACATCGGGTAACCAAGAAGCCCTTTCCTTGGTTACCCGATATTTACCTTCGTTACCAGCATCCGCCGCTCTCAGCTGTTAGTGCCGGCTCTCTGCTCCCTGCACACGTAGCTGGAGTACACATCGGGTAATTAACCCGATGTGTACTGTGGCTAGGAGTCCAGGGAACAGGGAGCCGGCACTGGCAGTGTGAGAGCGGCGGACGCTGGTAACGAAGGTAAATATCGGGTAACCAAGGAAAGGGCTTTGGGGTTACCCGATGTTTACCGTGGTTACCAGTGTCCACAGAAGCTGGCTCCCTGCTGCCCGCACACGTAGCAGAGTACACATCGGATAATTAACCCGATGTGTACTGTGGCTAGGTGTGCAGGGAGTCAGCGCTAAGCGGTGTGCGCTGGTAACCAAGGTAAATATCGGGTTGGTCACCAGATATTTATCTTAGTTACCAAGCGCAGCATGCTTCCACGTGTAGCGACGCTAGAGCGATCCCTGCCAGGTCAGGTTGCTGGTGGGATCACTGGAGCATAGCTTAGTGTGACATCTCACCAGCGACCTCCTAGCAACTTACCAGCGATCCCTATCAGGTTGTATCGTTGTTGGGATCGCTGGTAAGTTGTTTAGTGTGACTGGGCCTTAAGTCACAAACAAATACGTCTTCCACTAATGTCATTTTTTTTATATCATGATTGTGAGACACTGCTTCTGATTCCCTGCCTCGGTCACCAAGTAATAGACATGTTAGAAATTGTGGACTCATGTTGACTAAAGAGAGTTTGTGGCAAAAGTTGGGTTGATATTTGTTGTGTATACTACGCTCAATATCATCCTTTGGACTTCACTGAGAGCCCATTTAACTATCTTAGCGTTGCTAGTGATCATCTCATTTATCTAGGCTTATTGCACTAAATTTACTGTTTGGTTTTCTTCCAGCACTAAAATGTCAAGTCCTGTGTCATGTGTGCAATAGATTTGTGCTCTTAGAGCTGAACAGATCCTCTGAAAGCTGCTCGCAGTTGATCTTTGGATAGAGCTAGAAATAAATAAATCCTTTTTAGAAGATCAATATTCATCCCATTTAATGCCTGATGTGGAACGCGAGGCTTTACCCCGGTAATGCTGATGTGCAGTCAATTGTTGTAATCGGGCATAGTTGCTTTTGCAGCGTTGTAACCTATTGCCATGTCGGAGGAAGAAAATGAATTGAACACAACCTAAAAAAAAATATAGAAAACTATAAGTGAGTGTGATTTACATGTTTAATCCGTGGTCTGTGTTTTACATTATACTGCATCTGTAAGTTGCAAATCAATGAACACATAAGGAAGCCAGGTGGCTCTATTTCCAGAGGAAAGATGTATTTGTTAAAGGTCTTTAAAAGCAATCAAAATCAAATTGAATTCTTTCATGTTATCTATCAGCCTCAAATTGCCATTTAACTCTGCACTTACCAGAATTAGAACAGTGTTTTGTTCAGGTGCCTGCTGCCATTTTTTGGGTCAAAGAATAGGTTAATTAGAAGTCCGCTCTTATACAAGGTGCAACATTAAACAAAGAACAGTTTTAGAAAGTACTAACTTTGGATTTGAAAAAACAGTGAAAAGTATCATCTACTAATGAGAAACTATATTTGGCACTATTCATTACTATTCAATATTAAGGTATTCAGGATATTTATTACTCATCTAGAATTTTGGTATTTGGCTTGTAAGGTTTCAGTCCCCTCTTCACATGTTTGGCACCTGATTTTCAGCTACTAGACATACGGGGATTGCTTTTTAATCAAAGTAATGCTGTAGCTATTTTTGCTACTGATATTACTGTAATTTGCAGGCTCAGTGAAAAAAAATTACGTCTGTCCCCCGGCTATTTGTGATAACCAGTGCAGGTAAAATAAACAGCTGGGGATTGGAATTCTCAGGCTTGAAAGGTTCATGGTTATTGGGCCCTCCTCAGGCTAAAAATAGCAGGCCGCAGCTGCCCAACAAGTAGCGCATCCATTATCCAGCTCATCCTGATTGCCCTGGTGCTGTGGCAAAAATCACAACTGCCATTACGCCCCGGATTAGTAATGGAGAGCTGTCTACGACACCCCCCCCCCCATTACCAACCCTGTAAGTAAAAAGAATTTAAAAAAAAATCCTTTATTTAAAAACAAAACACATTCTTTCACCAATTTATTGACCTCAAAGTCATCCTCGCAGGCCTGACATAATCCACACAATGTCCCACGACGATCCCGCCTGTGCTACATCTGGAGGCCATGGTCAGCGGTGACATTAGAACACGTGACCGCTCAGCACAGCCTCCAGGACATACTAAGGGCAGCTTGGGAACTGCCAGCAGTGACCTCAGGTGAACTCAGTGCCGGACTGTCTGACTGCGTGTCATAGCAGCAGCCCAGTCCAACAGTCTGGCACTGAGTTCACCTGGATTCCTTCTGGTGGTTCTCACAGGACCCTCTATGTTAGCCACCAGCTGTGACCTCAGGTGACGTCAGTGACAGACTTTCTGGCTGCATAAGAACATCAGATTCATTTTTTCATCTTGAACTGTAAAACCCAGCATATTTTCTGCATGTAAAGCTGTATGTGGGAACCTCGCCTTAGGTTAGGTACATACTGAGTTTTTCAATCCCTCAAAGCTATGACATGTTTTTCTAATGGAAACAGTTTTTTTTTGTTTGTTGTTTTTTTGAGCCATCCTTTTAAGAACTTTTTAAAGCATTTCTTATTGTGTTTTGCAGCCTTTTAACTCAAAAGTATCAAGTTTGAAGCAGATTTCATAAGAAACTGCCTTCAATAGTGACATGCGACTTCTTTTTTTTTCCCCTCAACTTTTTTTAAAAAACCTCATAAGACAAAACACTCAAACTACTTGTATAGGTAGCAGGATGGATTTTTCATTTGAATTGGAGTATTCACAGACTGTTTGAAGTGTATCTTTCAGGTGGATTTGGGAGGGGATCCAATTCTAAACCCTCCTCAAAAAAACTCCATGCGTACCTAGCTTTAAAGAAAATCTGTCACTAGAGTTTTGCCACCTAATCTGAGAACAGCATGATGCAACACTCCTATTTCAACATGTGGCACCTAGGGGTACTTCACACACAGCGAGATCGCTACTGAGACCGCTGCTGAGTCACGTTTTTTGTGACCTCATTAGCGATCTCGCTGTGTGTGACACTGAGCAGCGATCTGGCCCCTGCTGTGAGATCGCTGCTCGTTACACACAGCCCTGGTTCGTTTTTTTATTGTTGCTCTCCCGCTGTTAATCACGCATCGCTGTGTGTGACAGCGAGAGAGCAACAATCCTGAATGTGCAGGGAGCAGGAGCCGGCGTCTGACAGCCTGCGGTAAGCTGTAACTAAGGTAAACATCGGGTAACCAAGGTGGTTACCCGATATTTACCTTCGTTACCAGCCTCCACAGCTCTCACGCTGCCAGTGCCGGCTCCTGCTCCCTGCACACGCTAAGTTAAGCGGTGTGAGCTGGTAACTAAGGTAAACATCAGGTAACCATACCCGATGTTTACCTTAGTTACCAGTGTCCACAGCTTCCAGACGCCGGCTCCGTGTAAGCGCAGCGTCGCATGCACGTCACTGCTGGCTGGGGGCTGGTCACTGGTCGCTGGTGAGATCTGCCTGTTTGACAGCTCACCAGCGACCATGTAGCGATGCAGCAGTGATCCTGACCAGGTCAGATCGCTGGTCGGATCGCTGCTGCATCGCTAAAGTGTGAAGGTACCCCTACTTGACTGCTTGCTGTATGTTATGCTATCAGGAAAAGAGCAACCAAGGCCCAGGTCATAAAATAGAACTCAAGTAACACAGGTGCCCGCACCACACTTCATGCAAGATGTATGACTGGCACCAAACTTGGAAAAGCTGCACACTAAAGAAGCACAGCAATCAATGGAGATCAGAAACACCTGAGTGATCCCACCCTTCTCAGAAGCAGCATGGAGAATAACTCAGATCATAACCAGACTGAACTCAGCCACACCTAGGTACCAGAAACAGCAACATACAAAAGATCAGGGCTGTGGAGTCAGTAAGCCAAACCTTCGACTCCGACTCCGACTCCTCAATTTCCCTTGCACCGACTCCGACTCCGACTCCCACATATATTGCTTATAGTTAAGTGAAACGTTTATTGTAGTACATGAACATGTGTATGTGAACATCAGACTTTTAATCATTTTTATGATACAATAATCAAGATATTTAGATAGAACATAAAATATATTTATTGGAATACAACTTTAGAACACCAAAAATTTCAATAAATTGTAAATATGTTATACAATATGCATTATACAGTAGATTACATATATATATATATATATATATGTATATGTAATTTTATATATATATATATATATATATATATATAAAATTACATATACATATTACATTTGTGTTCTAAAGTTGTATTCCAATAAATATATTTTATGTTCTATCTAAATATCTTGATTATTGTATCATAAAAATGATTAAATGTCTGATGTTCACATTGTACTAAAATACATTTTTCACTTAAATATAAGCAATATACTAAATGTTATTTTATTATTTAGTATGTTTTTGTTGAAAACTGTTGTCTGCCACTTACATAGTGTATTACATAGTGTTATATATATATATATATATATATATATATATATATATATATATAACACTATGTAATACACTATGTAAGTGGCAAAAAACAGTTTGCAACGAAAACATAGTAAATAACATTTGTGCAATCTATGAATTTGTTTTAAGAAATAGAATTGCTTCCATCAGAGCCTCCTTTGCAGATGACCTCAAATCCGACCTAATAATTTTAAGGTTAGAGAACAACCTCTCTACAGTAACTTGGGTTGGAGGCAAAGCCGTAACCACATGGGAACATCTCTAACAATTTCCGGGTATAAGGGAATTGCCTCATGCACAGTCAGTTTTGATGAACGGTTGAATTTTTCTATTTCTTTGAGAGCAAGGGAAAAATTAGCTGTACCTGTAGCTGCTCATCCTAACTGCTACCTCACTCAAAGCTTATTTTCCTTTAGTAAGCTGTTGATCATCAAGCAGTATACAATGACTTGGGTCCTCATAAACAGCTGCCAGAAGAGTTTTATTTTCCAATATCTGTGTCTCTCTTCGTTTCATTGAAGCAGAAATGCCATCTGCGATTAAACCTCCTCTTTGGGACAGGCAAAATAGCAAGTTCTTCCACTCCCTTATGAAAATGTCCGGAGTTAAATCCTCAGCTTGTAATTTTTTAGTCACGGTAAATGGGTGATTAAGCAATTCCTTCAATTCAGCCACCTGTGCCCATTGACCTTCATTTAACATTACTTGAGGGTTCACCATATCTATAAGAAACAATTTTAGTTCAAGCAATCGCTCAATCATGAAATAATTGCTGCCCCACCGAGTGGCTTGATCAACAAGTGCCCCTTTCCCATCACGTCTCTTCAAGATGGAATCAATTTTAGGGGTTCTGGCGGCAATAACCAACTTCCTCACTTTTCCAATCAGATTTCCGGCATGTCCACCCAGTTTCACACATCCGGCTTTTCGCCGGTTTGGCGGATGTGGCGCACGCCAGTACAGTGCGATACAGTACAGTTGCAGCGCCACAACTTCCAGGTCACATGAAAGCATGTGACTGTCGTTTGTCGCGCTGCAACTGTACTGTATACACAGTACTGGAGTGCGCCGCATCCGCTAAACCGGCGAAAAGACGGATGTGTGAAACTGGGGTCCCTCTTGCAGACTATCTCTTATTGCCAGCTGCAGTGTATACACAACACAGCGCATGTGATGAATATGAAGTGTTTTGAAGCAGCTTCAACAAGATCATCTAATCCTAAAGTATCATTTTGCTGTTCTTCTGTTGTAAAATCTGTTTGTTCCTCAGTTACATGAACAGCACTGAGGCCTTCCATCTCACACATAATAAATCCTAAATTTTCTTCTAGCTGTTGTTCATTACTCTCATTCATCAGTTTAATTGTACTTATGTTTGAAGCATTGTTCGTTACAATAGCAAAAACCTGTTCTTTTTTGCGTTCCACAAGATTGCGTAATCTTGTGGAACTTTTTCCACTACGGCCTGGAGAAACTGGCTGATGTGATGAGCTTTACTATCTTTTACTGCCAGTGTCTTACTAACAATTTCTTTCTTGTCACAAACATATCGAACATTGATGGCAAAATAATTCAGTGAAATGCAGTGACTCTGGCATCCCTGCAAAGGCAATGGGTTTCAAGATAGGACATTCAGACACAGCGTTTTGTGAGGATCCTCACAAAGAATGAGCAGTCAGTTTGTGTGGCGTTTTTCTAATCTGCTTTTGCTATTGAAAGCATTATTTATGAGCTCAAAAACCTTTCAGCTGATGCTGTTTTTTAAAAAGCTAATCTGCTTTTGCAGCTGAAAAACGTATCCTCAAAAAAGCCCTGCAAAAGATAAAGCAGTGCAGTGTGGAAATCATAGCACTGTAGTTGATAAAATTACTGTTTTATCAGCAGATTACCCCCAGAGGCCTAATAAACCTGCTGCCATGTAGTCCTCCATATTCATAAGCTCTATATTACCCTGCCCCCAAAGCTGATTATGCTATCACATTTCCCCCTGAAGATACCAGTCATTTTAATGTAATGCTTTTTATTTTTGCAATGTTTTTTCTGTAGTAAAAAATGTTAATTTCTCTGTTGTCTGCAATACTAACTACCAGCCCTAAGAGTTCACTGTCATTCTTTTTACTCTTATATAGACTCTTGTTTGGAAAGGACAGGGTTAACACCAAGTCAGCAAGGGAGAGGGAGGAATGATAGAAACCAGTTTGAGTGAGTTCCTGATTCAGGGTGGTTGTTGGCAAGAAGCAAGACATGAGGATACCCTTGGAGGAAGGAGAACAACTTTGGGTGTGTGTAACAAGGACAACGGAGCAAGTGTCAGCACGAAAACTACAGTGGCAGCAGTCCTCTTAACCCTTTAATAACCGCGGGCGGTGAAATGACGTCCTAGTGGTCAAAGGGTTAATCTCCCACTGCTGCCAGCTGCAGCAGAGGGAGATCGTCGCACATCTCAGCTGATTTATACAGCTGAGACGTGTGCCTGCTAGGCACGAGCAGAATCGTTGTGCCGTTTAATCCCTTAAATGGCGCTGTCAATAAGGCTTGAAACACACATCTGTGAAACACGTGCGTGTTTGGTCCGTTTCCGTGTATACTGGAGACACGGCCAAACGTGCACCAATGTTACTATATCTCTGCGGTTACAATTGCGTTTTTGGTTATGTCCGTGAGTCCGTCTCCGTGATGCGTTTTTTGGTCCGTGTCTCACGCCAGCATGTCCGTTTTCTGCACGCAAAACGCAGCACGGACCCAATGAAAGTCAATGGGTCTGTGCGCACGTCCGAGTGACACGGACGCATCTCTGTTTGCTCCCTGTACGTTTTGTGCTTTTTTCATGTGATGTCGGTCTTTTTTCTTTTTCTGTTTCGTTCTCTCCCTCAGTCCGTCGGTCGGTCTCTATGTCTGTCGGTCGGTCTCTCTGTCTTATCTGTCCCTCTAGCTGTCTGTCGGTCAGTTCCCCCCCCTCTCTCATACTTACCGTTCCCCGATCTCCGGCGCGGCGCTGCACGACTGTTATAATAACTCCGGCGGCTTTTACTATTTTGAAAAAGCCGGCCGCCCATTAATCAATCTCGTATTCCCTGCTTTACCCGCCCACCGGCGCCTGTGATTGGTTGCAGTCACACACGCCCACCACGCTGAGTGACAGCTGTCTCACTGCACCCAATCACAGCAGCCGGTGGGCGTGTCTATACTGTGCAGTGAAAAAAATAAATAAATAATTTAAAAAAACGGCGTGCGGTCCCCCCCCATTTTAATACCAGCCAGATAAAGCCATACGGCTGAAGGCTGGTATTCTCAGGATGGGGAGCTTCACGTTATGGTGAGCCCCCATGCTGATCGCGCTACTCATCTCATTAGCTGCGTGGAGGTGACCGGAGCGGCGGTGTCTTCTGCTGCTCCTGTCACCTCCATGCAGCAGAGCTGGAAGCGACGCTGGAGGTCCGTGGATTACGCCGGACATGGAGGGTTTGTCGGGGTTAATAAATTGGTAATGAGGGAATTTGTTTGTGTTTTTTATTTCTAATAAAGGATTTTTTTCGGGTGTGTGTGTTTTTTTACTGTCACTTACAGATTAATCATGGAAGGTGTCTCATAGACGCCTGACATGATTAATCTAGGACTTATTGGCAGCTATGGGCTGCCAATAACTCCTTATTACCCCGATTTGCCAACGCACCAGGGTAAATCGGGAAGAGCCGGGTACAGCCCCAGAACTGTCGCATATAATGTATGCGGCAATTCTGGGCGGCTGCTGACTGATATTGTTAGGGTGGGGGGCTCACCATAACGTGAAGCTCCCCATCCTGAGAATACCAGCCTTCAGCCGTATGGCTTTATCTGGCTGGTATTAAAATGGGGGGGGACCGCACGCCGTTTTTTTTAATTATTTATTTATTTTTTTCACTGCACAGTATAGACACGCTCACCGGCTGCTGTGATTCGGTGCAGTGAGACAGCTGTCACTCAGCGTGGTGGGCGTGTGTGACTGCAACCAATCACAGGCGCCGGTGGGCGGGTAAAGCAGGGAATACGAGATTGTTTAATGAGCGGCCGGCTTTTTCAAATTAGAAAAAGCCGCCGAAGCAGTGTGAACGCCGTGCAGCGCCGGTGATCGGGGAACGGTGAGTATGAGAGAGGGGGGGACACTTCAGTCACTCGGGGGATTAGCGGTCACCGGTGAATCCTTCACAGGTGACCGCTAATCAGTACACGGCACACAGACAGAGCCGCAGCATGACTATGAAGTCGGGTGAAGTTCACCCGAGTTCATTCTCATCCCGCTACTCTGTCTTCCGACATGTAGTAACGACATTTTGCATCACACACGTACATTTCACACGGACAACACATACACATGTCAGTTATTTCACTCACGCACACACGGACATTCCACACGCACATACGGCTAGCATACGGGATACACACGCAGGCCACACATACCATAAAAACGGACCTAAAAAACGGAAAACGGACCCGAAAAACGGCCCGTTTTACACGGACGTGGTTTTCACGGATGTGTGGCGGAGGCCTAAGTGAGAGTGCCATTTTAATCACGAGCGCAGTGAAAGTTTACATATCGCTGATACTGGAAGTCACGTGGTGTGATCACTTGACTTCTGGTGGTTGTCATGGTAGCAGAGGGTCATGTGATGACTCCTGTAGCTCACATGACTTACTGTTTCAGCTGGGTGAGACAGAAAATGAGCATATCTGCTGTTCACAACTGTGTAGCTGTGATCAGCAAGTATGGCAGAGAGATGAGATTTCTGATCCATATAGTCCCCTAGGGGGACCTAGTAAAATAAAACAAAATTTTAAAAAATTAAAAAAAACCCCTAAAAGTTCAAATCACCCCCCATTTGCCCCATTGAAAATTAAAGGGTTAAAAAAATAAAAAATATACACATATTTGGTATCGCCGCATTCAGAAATGCCCGATCTATCAAAATATAAAATCAATTAATCTGTTCGGTAAATGGTGTAGTGAAAAAAAAAATTCCAAACGCCAAAATTACGTTTTTTTGGTCACCACAGATTTTGCGCTAATGGCAATAACAGGCGATCAAAAAATAGTACCATTAAAACGTCAGCCTGAGACGCAAAAAATAAGTCATCATTGAGCCATAGATACCGAAAAATGAGAACGCTACGGGTCACGGAATATGGCGTAAAACATACGCCACTTTCTTCGGACAAACTTCTGATTTTTTTTAACCCGTTAGATACAAGTAAACCTATACATGTTTGGTGTTTACGAACTCGCACCAAGGCATCTTACCCACATATCATTTTACCATATAGTGAACACAGTGAATAAAATATCTCAAAAACCATAGTGCTATCGCACTTTTTTTTGCATTTTTTCCACATTTTGAATTTTTTTGCTGTTTTTCAGTACACTATATGATAAAATTCATGGTTTCATTTAAAAGTACAGCTCGTTCCACAAAAAACGAGCCCTCACATGACCATATTGACTGAAAAATAAAAAACTTACGTCTTTCGGAAGAAGAATGGCGAGAAAAAAAACGTGCAGTGCAAAATCGGCCGGTCGTGAAGGGGTTAAGCAGGTGAGTGGGGGTACTCTGGCACTGCAATAGTTGTAATGCAGCAGTAGTGTACTGGACTCTGTGGAGCAGCCTTGATGAGAAGGTGGATTCAGTCAGATCAGTGGTGTGTTTATTAGGGTGGTAGCTAGCAAGAGCTCCCCTACGTTAGTTTTATTAAAGAATGGAGTCACTGTTATTGCATACTGTTCATCTGAAATGTTCACGAATATTGTACCTCTGTCCGTAGCCACAAGGCATTGGCATCTGTATTACACAGAAGAAAACTACTAGTACAATACCTGCTACTTGTACAAAAGTTTATTCTTCAGTAATAAGGACTCTGATTTTACAAACTTGTCTGGCTTCTTTATCTTGGGAATTAAAGGGTCTGGTGCCACTTAAGCACGGCAGGGCTGGAGCTGAAGGTGTCCACAGCAGCGACAGTACCACCACATGGACACACCAAGGAACCCCATATTTTTGTAGCATACCCTTGGATGTGGACCCTGATTTCATCCCTTAATCAAGCTGCTGTCTGATAGTGTAGCAAAAACTTGATGACGGTTTCCCTTTAAGGTTTATTTTGCTCTTTTCACTAATGTTTTAATTAGCTGTATTCACTGATTATATTTTTGCTTTAATGAAAAATTAACATCTTAGGGTATATTCACACAGAGTTTAAAAATCTGCTACGTAAGTATGTAGAAAGACACTGGCCTGAGCCTGTGATGAGACAGAAGATGTATTATTAATAGAGATGAGCGAACCGGTCCCGGTTCGGCTCGAAGCCGGTTCGCCGAACGGGGGTCCCGTTCGAGTTCGGCTCGTCGAACGTTCGGCGAACCGAACTCGAACGTATAGGCTAGAATGGGAGGCAATCACAAACACATAAAAATGCATTATAAATGTACACAAACAGTTAATAAACATTGCCATAACACTTACTGGTCCCCGCGATCCCTTCTGCACTCTGTCTCCTGCCGCTATTCCATCCGATGATCGCTTAATCCTCCCGGTGACCTGCACTGCCAGCAGAGATGCAGGACCTATCGTGACGTCAAAATAGCCATGTGACCAGTCACGTGGCTATTATCTCATTGGCTACAGACTGGTCACATGACTATGACACGTCATGTAGGACCTGCGAGTGCATCTCTCCGGTACACGGTGCACATATGTGTATCGCCGTGTACCGGCGACATGCTCTAGCACACGGTCGACTCCCCGTTCCGTTAGGGACCGGCTGACACAGCCGGTCATTAACGGAGATCACCGTTGCCATAGCAACGGAGCTAACCGCGGCTCCGAGAGCACCGTTGCTATGGTAACGCGTCAGTCAGCGTTACCGCTGTTACCGCTGACAGCCAGCACTGATCACTCACGGAGTGAAGGCTGCACGCTGCTTCCCGATTGTAGTGAGGATTGTAGTGAGGATGAGGTTCCCCAGCCCCAAGTGATGAGCTGGGTAAACTCATCCTCACTACAATCGTCACTACTACTACACTAGAAAGAAAGAAGACAGAAGAGCAGGATCGTGGAGGGCTGACAGGGGGTAATAAAGATGGAGTCTCTAATGTGTCTGTGTATTTTTTTCTATTAAAGTATTTTTTCTCTGTGTGGTGTTTTTTTTAACCCTTTATTGGAGATTCTTAATGGCCGGGTCAAACGTGCCTGACATTAAGAATCTCTGGCTTAATACTGGCTAGTAAAACAAAGCCAGTATTAACTCATGATTACCCAACAAGCCACCCGGCTCCAGGGCTGTTGGAAGAGTTGGATACAGCGCCAGATGATGGCGCTTCTATGAGAGCGCCATTTTCTGGGACGGCTGCGGACTGAAATCCGCAGTAGAGGCGCCCAGAAACCTCGGGCTAACCTGTGCTGCGGATTCCAATCCCCAGCTGCCTAGTTGTACCCGGCTGGACACAAAAATGGGGCGAAGCCCACGTCATTTGTTTTTTAATTATTTCATGAAATAAGTGAAATAATTAAAAAAAACGGGCTTCCCTATATTTTTGGTTCCCAGCCGGGTACAAATAGGCAACTGGGGGTTGGAGGCAGCCCGTGGCTGCCTGCTGTACCTGGCTAGCATACAAAAATATGGCAAAGCCCACGTCATTTTTTTGGCGGGCAAAAAAATTCTGCATACAGTCCTGGATGGAGTATGCTGAGCCTTGTAGTTCTGCAGCTGCTGTCTGCTCTTCTCCATACAGATAGACAGCAGCTGCAGAACTACAAGGCTCAGCATACTCCATCCAGGACTGTATGCAGAAGTTTTTTGCCCCCTGAAAAAATTATGTGGGCTTCGCCATATTTTTCTATGCTAGCCAGGTACAGCAGGCAGGTACGGCTGCCCCCAACCCCCAGTTGCCTATTTGTACCCGGCTGGGAACCAAAAATAAAGTGAAGCCCTTTTTTTATTATTTCATGAATTTCATGAAATAATTAGAAAACAAATGACGTAGGCTTCGCCCCATTTTTGTGTCCAGCCAGGTACAACTGGGCAGCTGGGGATTGGAATCCGCAGCACAGGTTGGCCTGAGCTTTCTGGGCCCCACTGCTGCGAATTGCAGTCTGCAGCCGCCTCAGAAAATGGCATTTTCATAGAAGCGCCATATTCTAGCGCTGTATCCAACTCTTCCAGCACCTGCCTGCTATACCTGGCTAGCATACAAAAATATGGCGAAGCTCACGTCCTTTTTTTGTAGTTTTTTGGCAAAAAAAATAAAAAATGCTTCCCTGGATTTTCCATTGCCAGTGAAGGTAACACCAAGCAGTGGGGGTTAGCAGCCAGTAGCTGCTTGGATTACCCTTAGCTAGCAATACAAAAAATGCAGCGGGAGCCCATATATATTTTTTTTAATTATTTATTTAAATAACTAAAAATAAAATGGGCTTCCCTGTATTTTGATTGCTGGACATCACAGTGCTGTAAAAATAAATCTTTAAAAAAATGACGTAGCGCTCCGCGGTATTTTTGATTCTCAGCGCAGATAAAGCAGACAGCTATGGGTTGCCACCCCCATCTGCCTGCCGTTACCTTGGTTGGCAATCAAAATACAGGGAAGCCCATTAATTTTTTCTATTTAAAAAATAGTTAAAAAAAAATGACGTTGGGTCCCCCCATTTTTGATAGCCAGCTAGGGTAAAGCAGACGGCTGTAGCCTGAAAACCACAGCTGGCAGCTTTACCGTGGTTGGGGATCCAATGTGGAGGTCCCCTCAGGCTCTTTTTTATAATTATTTTATAAATATTAATAATTACACAATAAAAGTAGGGTCCCCCCCAAATTGGATCACCAGCCAAGGTAAAGCGGACAGCTGTGGTCTGGTATTCTCAGGGTGGAAAGGTCCATAGTTATTGGGCCTTCACAGCCTAAAAATAGCAGGCCGCAGGCACCCCAGACGTGGCGCATCCACTAGATGCGCCAATCCTGGCGCTTCACCCCAGCTCATCCCGTGCCCTGGTGCAGTGGCAAACAGGGTAATAAATCGGGTTGATACTAGCTGTAAAGTCACCTGAGATCAAGCCCAGCAGTTTGTGATGTCATGGCGTCTATTAGATACCCAACATCATAAACTGTCAGTACTAACAAAAAAAAAATCGACAAAAGAAATTTATTTGAAAAAACAGTCCCCAAAACATTTCCTCTTTCACCAATTTATTGTAAGAAAAAAAATAAAGGGGTCCCACGACGACTCTGGACCGTCTAGAATATGGGGGGGAGACACTCAGGGAACGTATCCCCCATTTTCTAGGAGTGCGGACCCTTCATGTGAGGAGTGTGGGTGCAATGAATCTGCACTCACTCTCCCCGGGTCCACAGCAGCAGAGTCCATGTCGTAATGGTTGCTACCAAAGCTGCAATGCCCTGCTCATGAGGTAAGGGCATGCCTAATCAGGAGAACTACTGTAGAGGAAGCTCTGCTCACTGGTATATAGGTGCTCAGAGGTAATAATAGATAAAATTAGTGAGTAACCTCGGCACTCTAAATCTCCCATACTAAGTCAGTAAGTCACAACGGATAGTAATGAAAAATCACTCTTTATTGGTCCGTATTAAGAAAAATTTTTTTTTCATAAGCATATATGTTTTTGTCCAAAACAAGTTACAAATGACGTTTCGGCCTGAGCCTTCGTCAGATTGGACTTATCTGCATGTAATCATGAAAAATGACAATAATCAGTATCACATAAGAGTGAGAGAACAATAACATAAACTCGAACAATGTAGAGGTACAATTGGGATGCAGCAAAAAAATTGCAACACAGCAAGAAATGAAACACATGATACAAATGTCATAATACAGTACAAGGACAATATAGTAATGACAAATATGGGGTCAGAGTAGACTTAGACAGCTCTGGTACGAAAGAGATGTCAATCATAAAGTAACATGTGCAGTAGGTGTAGAGCTACAGTATGCATGGCAGAGCTAATGGGTAGACCGACCATAGAAAAAGAACGGAGAAAAAGTGGAGAAAAAGTGGAGAAAAAGTGGAGAAAAAGTGGAGAATAAGTGGAGAAAAAGTGGAGAATAAGAGGAGAAAAAAGTGGAGAAAAAGTGGAGAAAAAGTGGAGAAAAAAATGGAGAAAAAGTGGAGAAAAAGTGGAGAAAAAGTGGAGAAAAAGTGGAGAATAAGAGGAGAAAAAAGTGGAGAAAAAGTGGAGAAAAAGTGGAGAAAAAGTGGAGCATAAGAGGAGAAAAAGTGGAGAAAAAGTGGAGAAAAAAGTGGAGAAAAAGTGGAGAAAAAGTGGAGAAAAAGTGGAGAAAAAGTGGAGCATAAGAGGAGAAAAAGTGGAGAAAAAAGTGGAGAAAAAGTGGAGAAAAAGTGGAGAAAAAGTGAAGCATAAGAGGAGAAAAAGTGGAGAAAAAGTGGAGAAAAAAGTTGAGAAAAAGTGGAGAAAAAGTGGAGAAAAAGTGGAGATTAAGAGGAGAAAAAGTGGAGCGTAAGAGGAGAAAAAGTGGAGAAAAAGTGGAGAAAAAGTGGAGAAAAAGTGGAGCATAAGAGGAGAAAAAGTGGAGAAAAAGTGGAGAAAAAGTGGAGATTAAGAGGAGAAAAAGTGGAGAAAAAGTGGAGCATAAGAGGAGAAAAAGTGGAGAAAAAAGTGGAGAAAAAGTGGAGAAAAAGTGGAGAAAAAGTGGAGAAAAAGTGGAAAATAAGTGGAGAAAAAGTGGAGAAAAAGTGGAGAAAAAGTGGAGAAAAAGTGGAGATTAAGAGGAGAAAAAGTGGAGAAAAAGTGGAGCATAAGAGGAGAAAAAGTGGAGAAAAAAGTGGAGAAAAAGTGGAGAAAAAGTGGAGCATAAGAGGAGAAAAAGTGGAGAAAAAAGTGGAGAAAAAGTGGAGCACCCTTTGGTACCTTTCATGTGGCACTAAGGGGTGCTTATCTTTGTATTTAGCCAAAAAAATGAAAAAAAAATGTCGTAGGGTTCCCCCTAGTTTTGTAGCCAGCTAGGGTAAAGCAGACGGCTGCAGCCTGCAGACCACAGCTGGCAACCTCACCTTGGCTGGTAATCCAAAACTGAGGGCACCCCACGCTGTTATTTTAAATTAAATAAATAATTTAAAAAAAAAACACGTAGGGGTCCCCCAAAATTGGATCACCAGCCAAGGTAAAGCAGACAGCTGGGGCCTGATATTCTCAGACTAGGGAGGTCCATGGTTATTGGAATCTCCCCAGCCTAAAAATAGCAGGCCGCAGCCGCCCCAGAAGTGGCGCATCCATTAGATGCGCCAATCCTGGTGCTTCGCCCCAGCTCATCCCGCGCCCTGGTGCGGTGGCAAACGGGGTAATATATGGGGTTAATACCAGATGTGTAATGTCATCTGGCATCAAGCCCTGGGGTTGGTGAGGTCAGGCGTCTATCAGATACCCGACATCACCAACCCAGTCAGTAATAAAAGAAAATAGACGACAAACACATTTTTATTTGAAAAAACACTCCCCAAAACATTCCCTCTTTAACCAATTTATTAGATTGAAAAACAAATCCAGGTCTGGTGTAATCCAAGGGGTTGCCATGACGATCCACACTGTCCCAGTCAATGAAGAGAAGGATGTTCCCCATTGGCTGGGAGAGCAGTGCAGTGACCTGAGCTAACATCAATGGGTCAGCCCAGGACACTGCAGGGCATGACAAGTGCTGCTGTCAGCGAGGTACATTACCTGCGCTGATCTCCAGCACTGCCGACAGCCCCTGTCACTGAGTTCAATCACCGGCGCCTTCCCGTCAAGTATCGCGAGAGGTCCGTGACGTCACCGCTAGTCAGTCTCGGGTCGGAAGCGAGAGGTGATGTGACAAGCGGCGGCCATGGAGGACAGTGACAGCGCTGAGGTCGGGATGGCGAGACTTCATCACCGCAGGTAAGCCGAGCGGGGGGGGGGTTTGTGTTTGTGTTTGTGTGTGTGTGTGTGTGTGTATGTATGTATGTGTACATGCCGCGGGCAGGAGGGGGCTGAGCGAGCTGAGCGGGAAAGTGTGGGCTTCCTGCACGTAACTAAGATAAACATCGGGTTACTAACCAAAGCGTTTTGCTTGGATACCCGATGTTTATCTTGGTTACCAGCTTCTGGCAAGCTGCCAGCGATGGCTCCTGCACACTGTAGCTGTAAAAAGCCCTGCTTTTTGCTGCTAGAACCGTTCTCGAACGTTTCTAGAACTATCGAGCTTTTGCAAAAAGCTCGAGTTCTAGTTCGATCTCGAACAGCCCCAAAAATCACTCGAGCTTAGAACTGGAGAACCTCGAACCGCGAACCGCGCTCAACTCTAATTATTAATTAAGATGTATTAATTAATTATTAATTAAGATGTATTATTAAAGCCAACTTCCCCTTTACAAATGTAACATAAACCTTTACTCTATGTACAATACTGCATATTTCCTAATAATTTGGGATGAACAGACTCTTTGAAGTTCGGGCTCACTGGGTTCAGCTGGACTTTAGTTAAAAGTTCAGTTCGAGATCCAGTCTTGACCCGAACTTCACCCCGAACTCCGAACCCCTTATAAGTAGACATGGGCGAACCTGAGGTTCGGTGTTTGTACCAAACACAGACTGTCAAAAAAAAGCAGTTCAGGTTTGGAGTTCGGGTGCTTTACATAGGCAAACCACTTACGCAGGCATCACTTTGCTCGGGTATGCTCAGTGCTTAGCCCAGTGCGAGTCGTTTGCAGTGTTTGAAAGTCTCACACTGTGGGTAAGAACAGTGTGATCGGATGTAGTGTGTACAGAAAAAAAATAATAGTAATGGGAAAAACCCTGCCCACCCTCCCCCGAAAGTGATCTGTTTATGGCTGGCTGTATGTGGATGGAGACTCGAACTGCCCAATTAGTGACTTCCATTGAGGTTCAGGTAAAGTCCGGGTCCCAAACCGAACTTTATCTAAAGTCTGGCTGAATCCTTCAACTGAACTTCCACAAGTCTCCTCATCTCTAGTTATAAGTCAATGGGACTTCTTTGCTGTATAATAGCTTTCAAATGGTCATAGTAAGGGTTAGGTGGCTTCAAAAGGTATCAAAAAAGGGAAAACTGCCCTGAAAAAAAAAGTGGATAGGGAATAAGTAAATAAAAAAATGACATGAGGGCCTCCCTATTTTTGATAACCAGTGCAGGTAAACCAGACAGCTAGGGCTGCAACCCTCAGCTGTCTGCTTTACCTTGGCTGGTTATCCAAAATAGGGGAAATTCTACTCCAATTTTTTTTAAATTATTTAAATAAATACTCCATTACTCCATTGGATTCCTTTAGAATGTCGAGAATTTATTTTTAATGAACAAGGGAGTGTGGGGAGTCTTTATTCCCTAATTGGATCATGTCAGAATTTTGAGGATTTCTTTTTAAATTAATTGATGAACAAGGGAGTTTTGGGGGAGTCATTATTCAAATAAACTATATGTTTCCTGTGTGTGTAGTTATTTTAATTCTACACTTGCCAGGTTAGTAATCAGGGTGTCTGTTCGACAATCCATCCATTACTAATGCAGTTGATATTAACCCCAAAAGTAATACCTTGATTGCCACTGCACCAAGGCAATAGGGAAAAGCTTTGCAAAGTGCCAGAATTGGTGCATATAATGGATATGCCACTTCTGGGGTGGCTGCGAGATTCTATTTTTACGCTGGGAAGGGCCAAATAATCATGGTCTTTCTTAACCTAAAAATAGCAACCCCAGTTGTCTGCTTTACCTTGGATGACTATCAAAAATAGGCGGGACCCAACACAATTTTTTTAAACTATTTTTGATAACCGACAACATAAAGCAGACAGCTGAGGGCTGCAGCCCCCATCTGTCTGATTTACCTGGTCTGGTTATCAGAAATAAGTGGGAGCCAATGTCATTATTGTTTTGTTTGTTTTTTTTAATGTTCACAGCCAGGTATATACATCTTCCCCACACAATAAAGCTTGTTGATTGGCTGTGCTGTAGCCTTTCAACAAACATTATTAGCATATGAACAGCACCCAAACTCCCATCTCAGACACAGACTTATTTTAAAAGTCTATGTCCGAGTTAGAGCCTTGGATACTCGGTGTCTGGTATGAACCCCAAATTTTACCATATGGATTTATTCATTCCTACTAATGATAAACTGACAAAAGTGATGCCATGGCTTCATCATTAGTGGTGCGAGGTTATGCCAAAATAAAAAATACTGCTAAATTTGTGTATTTTTGTTTCCTTAACTTTATATAACAATAAAATTAGTACTAAATGAGTCAATTATGTTTTTAAACTCAAGATTACTGTAGCAAAAAAAGTGATTGAGGAGCTTATAATCGCCAAAGTGAATACTGACTACTGGGCCCAGTCATGAATGTGTATAGACACCTCTACCTTCAAACCAGTCAAACAGACAGTTCCCCAAAAGTCTCTAACAAGACAGTGAACCATTACTCTGAAAATTGTAGAATTAACACATGTGGAATTAAATACTTAACAAAAAAGTAAAAAAGGCCACTTTTGACTTTTAGGATTTCTACTTCCAATAGGTGGCGCTAGAGTTTGTCTCCTTTCCTGGAGAGACAGTTTGAATAATTCCCAGAGGGGCATTGCAGCTATAAGTCCCCTTACCACTGACAGCCAGACTGGTTTGTCAGGTCTCCATAAGGAGAATAGTCTTCCCCCGTGGTCTCACATTAGCTTCTCATAAGCCAGATCAGTTACCCATATTTTGCACTGATGAGGGGCAATCACCCCGAAGCACCGTGTCTGCAAATTGGGATTCTGATCTGGCATATATCCTAAGTCATATAAAAAGGCTTGTCAGAAGGCCACTTTTGACTTTTAGGATTGCTACTTCCAATAGGTGGCGCTAGAGTTTGTCTCCTTTCCTGGAGAGACAATTTGAATAATTCCCAGAGGGGCATTGCAGCTCTAAGTCCCCTTACCACTGATAGCCAGACTGGTTTATCAGGTCTCCATAAGGAAAATAGTCTTCCCCCGTGGTTGCACACTCTTGGCATTCTCTTGATGAGCTTCAAGAGGTAGTCACCGGAAATGGTCTTCCAACAGTCCCGAAGGAGTTCCCATAGATGCTTAGCACTTGTTGGTCTTTTGCCTTCACTCTGCAGTCCAGCTCACCCCAAACCATCTTGATTGGGTCTGGTATCTGTGGAGGCCAGGTCACCTGGCGTAGCACCCCATCGCTCTCCTTCCTAGTCAAATAGCCCTTACACAGCCTGGAGGTGTGTTTGGGGTCATTGTCCTGTTGAAAAATAAATGATGGTGTAACTAAACGCAAACTGGATGGAATAGCATGTCGCTGCAAGATGCTGTGGTAGCCATGCTGGTTCAGTATGCCTTCAATTTTGAATAAATCCCTAACAGTGTCACCAGCAAAGCACCCCCACACCACCAAACCTCCTCCTCCATGCTTCACAGTGGGAACCAGGCATGTAGAGTCCATCCAGTCACCTTTTCTGGGTCGCACAAAGACACGATGGTTGGATCCAAAGATCTCAAATTTGGACTCATCAGACCAAAGCACAGATTTCCACTCTTACATTCCTTGTGTTCTTTAGCCAAGCAAGTCTCTTCTGCTTGTTGCCTATCCTTAGCAGTGGTTTCCTAGCAGATATTTTACCATGAAGGCTTGCTGCACAAAGTCTCCTCTTAACAGTGGTTCTAGAGATGTGTCTGCTGCTAGAACTCTGTGTGTCATTGACCTGGTCTCTAATCTGAGCTGCTGTTAACCTGCGATTTCTGAGGCTGGTGACTCTGATAAATTTATCTTCCGCAGCAGAGGTGACTCTTGGTCTTCCTTTCCTGGGGCGGTCCTCATGTGAGCCAGTTTCTTTGTAGCATTTGATGGTTTTTGCCTCTGCACTTGGGGACACTTTCAAAGGTTTCCCAATTTTTCAGATTGCTTCCCTTCATTTCTTAAAGTAATGATGGCCACTCATTTTTCTTTACTTAGCTGCTTTTTTCTTGCCATAATACAAATTCTAACAGTCTATTCAGTAGGACTATCAGCTGTGTATCCATGGTCCCCGGGGGGTTTGGGTCATGTAGTGGAGGCCGGGCCAGAGTTAGGGACGAGGTGGTGCCATGGCGGTAAAGCCATGGGGGTGCATGTGGTGTCAGGCCGGTGGTCACAGTTCAGGGTGGGGGATGCAATTTTAGGTCATTGAGGATTGGTTATGGGTGCTGATGATCGCGGCTTGCGCAAGCAGGGGAGACGGAGCATTTATTTGAAGGTTCATTGGTCAGGTTTTATGAGGAATCTTAATCTGCATGGTAGTTCATATTGGTTGGATTACGCTGGCCGAGGTAAATAGGCAAAGGGGTCCCGCAGTTCGGAGTGTGCGGGGAGTTTTCGGGGGATTTTGTGAGTGATGAGTGTGAGGGCAGGGCTCCGGTATGGCATTAGGGTTGCTGTGGATAAGTGGTGTGTCAGGGTGTGCCTGAGTGGCCATCAGAGGGAGCCAGTGATGTGGCTGGGTCCCTGTTGAGGAGGAGACAGGGTTACTTAAAAGTTTTTTAGTACTACGGGGTGGTACTGGCTTATAAGTAGGATGGTATGGAAAGGAATGAGGTGGATTCCTGTACGTTGTTTTGGGTACCGAGTCGTGGTATCAGAGTTGATTGATACATGGTGATGGCCTTGTTATGGGGTGGCCATGGTGTCGTGGCCCGTATTGAAGAGCGATTTAAAAAAAAAAAAAAAGAATGAATAAATTGGGATACGGGTAGGTTCGAAGAGATTTGTAGGTGGCATGTGCGGTCACCAAGGATGGTGGTAGTGCGGTGTAGTAACGTGAGCTGATAACGTTGGCTGGTGCATATGGGAGGCTCAGAGCTTAAGTTGATGGATGGAAGGGTTTAACGGTTGGTTTCGGCTTGCAGGTTAGAGAAGCAAGCTTTGGATGTGTGGGGGGTCCAGGCCACGCAAGGTGTCATGTGGCCTGTCCTGTGGCGGGGGTAGGTCTGGTCCAGAGGCGGTATAACGGATAATGTTATTTGATTGGAGAGTTACTTGTAGGATATAGTGGCTCCGGTTACAGGGATCTTGCAGGCATGAGGTCCTGCAAGGTTGGAGTATTGATCCGTAGGTGATTAATACCTCATCTCCGTCCTGGTGTGTGTTGCGGCCAGGGATCATGTTTTGGTGGTGGAAGGTGGTTTCTAGACCGGGCCTACCCAGGGTTACGTATTATATTACGTACTGTATTATTATGGTATTACCTATTGTTAAATGTTGGGGACGCCCGTTGGACAGCGCCCCCTTGTGTTAGTGTGTAAACAATAGGCAATAAAGGGCTGCTGTGGCCAATTCAACCAAGTCATAAGCAGTGTCGGTGTGTTAATTATACAAGGTAGGGGTAATTGGGAGTAATACAGGAATCAACGACAAATCCCACCTGGAACTGTCATGTGCACACACAATAACTGATGTACAATTACAGTAGTTTGCAGTAAGGGAGATCTTTGATGAAAACAAGTGATCACCGATCCACAGGTTAGGTAGGTGATCAGTAGAGATGTTCGAGGTTCGAGGTTCGCCAATTTCATGTTCGATTCATTTTGGGGGGTGTTTGAGTCGTTCGACGAACTCGAACGATTTGCTAAAAGTTTGGTAGTTCGAGTTACGTTCGAGAACGGTTCGATCACCAAAAAGCGTACCTAGTTACTAGCTGGCTTTTCACTGTGATAGTCTGAGTCACTGTGAATTATGATATTATCAAAATTCAGCGTATAGTCTGTGGGGGGGGACGGGGTTTAGATCAGTGCTGCTGCTGAGTGCTGAAAGAATGGCGATCGCCATTTTTTTTTTTCCTAACTGTGCGTACAGTGGAGCGGGCCAGGCTGTCAGCAAATCCCAGACACACACACAGCAAAATGAATTTTTGCCAGACAAGAAAGGGCATGTGTCATAGGCTGTACATGTTACATGTCCTTGCCTTATAAGACACGGCCATTTTCACCATCGCCGCCATTATCTCTCTGCTGCGGGTTGGTGACAGTCACCTCTCCCGCTGCTGCTGCTGTGTGCGCTATAGACATACAGTGCAATCTACACAGCGCTTTAGGGATTAGGGACTACTTGTAATTTCAGCCCTTTTCAGGGCTGCATTACAGCCGATCATAGCCATTGTTGCTAGGCAGGTCCGCCGTGCCAACGCTGTGCAGGGTTTTATATAACAGCATCTGGCTACATCAGCTCAGGGAATTCCTTGGTGCATTTTTTCATTGGCAGGGATAGAAAGTGAGGCTTCCTTTGCTGTCCAGCTACCAACAGCACCTGTGCATTCTACACACCTGCCAATTTTTGCTACGCAATTTTCACTGCAAACAGTGCTGACACTTAGTGGCATACTAAAAGTGTCTGGGATACTAAGTTAGTGTTCCTTTGCTGTCCAGCTACCTAAAGCACGTGTGCATTCTACACACCTGTCCATTTTTGCTATGCAATTTTCACTGCAAACAGTGCTGACACTTAGTGGCATACTAAAAGTGTCTGGGATACTAAGTTAGTGTTCCTTTTCTTTCCAGCTACCTACAACACGTGTGCATTCTACACACCTGTCCATTTTTGCTACGCAATTTTCACTGCAAACAGTGCTGACATTTAGTGGCATACTAAAAGTGTCTGGGATACTAACTTAGTGTTCCTTTACTGTCCAGCTACCTACAGCACCTGTGCATTCTACACACCTGACTAGTGTCTGAGATACTAAGTTACTGTTCCTTTGCTGTCCAGCTACGTACAGCACATGTGCATTCTACACGCCTGCCCATTTTTGCTATGCAATTTTCATTGCCAAAGGTGCTGCCATTGTTAGGGCCATACTTTCATAGTCTGGGATAGTCAGTGTTGGTTCTTCAGCTGTCAATAAAGCTAGACCACCTCTGCATTGTACACCACCTCTCCATTTTTGCTATGACATTTTAAGTGTCCAATCTGGTCACAAACAAAATGAGTGTCAAAAGGACAGATGCTGGTGGAAAGGGGAACAGGCAATTTGGAAAGGTAAAAATAGTTTGTGTCCGTGGGGTAGGTGGTAAAGCTACAGTAACATCTGCTGAAGAAAGGCCATCTTCCAGCAAAAGTAAGATGTCTACTACTTTCCGTGGAGAATCTGAGGTGATCCCTTTTTTACGGAACCGAACAACTCTAACAAAGGTAGATGATGCATAAAAAAAGAACATGCTTGAATGGATCTCAAGTGCTCCAACAGGTGGCCTCTCCTCCACCTCAACTTCAACATCCAAAACACAATAGTCCTTTGAGTTGTCACCCCAATCGCACTTGCTTTCTACCAGCTCTCAAGTCTCCACCCGCCCTGCACAGTATGGGGTAACAGAGATGGGTGAGGCTATAGTCTATAGCCTGAGAATCAGAGTTCTGCTCCCAAGCTACAGTGAGTACAGACCAGGAAATGATCTGCAGTGATGCCCAGAAGCTTTGTGAGTCAGATTCAGGCCTGATTACCAAGTTTCTGAGAATAATGTAGAACCTCATTCCCAAACTGTAACTCCTCTTGGTGGAGACAATGAGCAACATACTGATGACGGTGATACTCAGATACCTGATTGGAATGACAACTTAACTATTCAGTCAGGGCAGAAAGAGGTTAGGTCTGAGGACAAGGGGAGTGCAAACACACCGGTTGATGATGATGTTGTAGATCCAACTTACTGTCAACCCACAGTCCGGCACTCAAGGAGGTCAGCAGAGGCGGTGGAGGAGGATGCGACTGATGACGAGGTTATCTTGCTCTTTCCTGGACAGAGTCGGAGTACTGGAAGCACATAAACAACTGCATCCTCAGCCACAACTCTGCCTCTGAGCACAAGTCGGGGTGGCTCTGCAGGTCGCATGGGCTCTAATATTTGCCTTGCCTGGTACTTTTTTGACCTTGCAAAGGATCACCTAACTCATGTGATCTGTAAAATGTGTTGCCAATCTGTAAGTAGAGGCCAAAAACTCACTAGTTTGACTACTTCGTCCATGAACCAGCACATGAATAACAAGCATAACTCCCGGTGGGAAGCTCACTGTGCTACAATGCGGCTTAGCGGAGCGGGCCAACTACCGTCTGCCCCTTCAAGTGCATCTGTGCGCTCTTCATCCTCTATGACTGTGGGGACAGCTGTCACACATGTTTTTCAACGCAGACCTTCCACCTCTTTAACCGCAACAGGCAGTTTGATTGGCAGGTTGTCAGTTGTTTTGGAAAGGGAAACAGGTGCTGATGTAGAGCTCTCTCAGACATCGAGAGAATCAACTTTGGATGAAGGCAACATCATGTTCCACCTGCACTTTCCTCACAGACCAGTAGTTTTCCAGGTACACCCTACTCCACACCGTCTCCACACAGCAGCTAGATCTCGATCCCTCAGATGTGGACAATTAAAAGACCATTTCCTCCTGGCCATGACAAAGCTAAGAGGTTGACTTTCACCCTCTGCAAGCTGTTGGTTACATAAATGCTACCTTTCCACCTGGTGGACACAGAGGATTTTCGAGACCTTATGTCCGTCGCTGTACTCCAGTACCAGATGCCCAGTCGCCACTACTTCTCCAAGAAAAGCGTGCGCGCTACACCAGCATGTCGCACAGAACATCACCGCTTCCTTGAGAAACTCTGTGTGTGACATGGGGCAGTTCACCACTGATACTTGGACCAGTAAGCATGGACAGGGGCGTTACATGTCGCTGACTGGGCACTGGGTAACTATGGTGAGAGATGGAGAAAGGTCTGCTGTACAAGTCTTGCCGTCCCCATGAGTTGTGCGTCAATCTTCCGTATGTCGAAGTTCCTCCACTGCTTCTGCCTCCTCAACCTCATCTGGGTCCTCTACCTCCGCCCAAAGCCTGTCTGGTCAGGCCACCCGCATTGTAACTGCGCACAAGGAATCCCGCACACCTCCTTACTATGCTGGCAGCAGAGTTCAACGGCATCAGGCGGTCTTTACGTTAAAATGTCTGGATAATAAGAGTTACACAGCTGAGGAGTTGTGGTCAGCTCTGGAGAGCGAGATTAGTAAATGGTTGTCTCCACTCAACCTGCAGCCAGGGAAGGCCATGTGCAACAATGCAGCAAACCTGGGTGCGGCCCTTCGCTGGGGCAAGGTGACATATGTGCCTTGTATGGCTCACGTGTTGAACCTTGTTGTCCAGCAATTTTAAACCCACTATCCTGGCCTAGATGGGCTTCTGCACAGAGCACGGTCACTCTCTGCTCACTTCCGCCGTTCAACCGGCACAGCTGACCGACTTGCATCGCTCCAGAAGTCTTTCGGCCTGCCGGTTCACCGCCTGAAATGTGATGTGTTGACACGCTGGAATTCGACTCTCCACATGTTGCAGCGACTGTGGCAGCACCGCCGAGCCCTGGTGCAATACGTTATGACGTATAGCCTGGGCCAACGAGATGCAGAGTTGGGGCAGATCACGCTGCTGGAGTGGTCTCAGATCAAGGATCTATGCACCCTTCTGCACAGTTTCGACATGGCGACGAATATGTTTAGCGCTGACAATGCCATTATCAGCATGACAATTCCAGTCATTTACATGCTGGAGCACACTCTAAACACTATTCGGAGTCAGGGGGTGGGACAAGAGGAAGGGAAGGAAGTACAGGAGGATTCATATGCGGAAGGAATACCAACATCTACAAGGTCCAGACGTTCAGCATCACCAAGGCGACAGGCATGGGACGGTGGGGAAGAGGGATTAACAAGGGCGCATGGTGCCAGCCAAACTGTTGAGGAAGGTGCAGGAGACCAGGAAGAAATGGAGGACGAACTGTCGATGGTCATGGAAGAGTCAGCAGATGAGGGAGATCTTGGTCAAATTTCGGTTGAACGAGGTTGGGGGGAGATGTCAGAGGAAGGAAGCACGGTTATCACCTCGCCACCACAAACACAGCAAGGACTTGGTCCGCATGGATGCGCAAGACACATGAGCGTCTTCTTGCTGCACTACCTACAACATGACCCTCTGATTGTCCGAATTAAAAGTAATGATGACTAATGACCAATGATGACTACTGGGTTGCCACACTATTAGATCCCCGGTACAAGTCCAAATTTGGCGAAATAATTCCAGCCATAGAAACGGACGCACGTATGCAGGAGTATCAGCAGAAGCTGTTACTCAATCTTAGCTCGGCTTTTCCACCAAACACCAGTGGTGCACGGAGTGAATCTCCTAGTTGTAACTTGCCAAGCATGGGACTTTTTCGTGATTATCAGTCAAACCGTACCAGCAACACCATATCTGGTGCTTGTAACAGCAATTTTATGGAATCTTTTCATAATTTTTTTAGAGCATCCAATGCAAGGCCACAAGAGACAAGAAGTCTGACACATAGTGAACAGCTGGGGAGGATGATACAGGAGTATCTCCAAATGAACATCGATGCCATGACATGCAACTAGAGCCTTGCTCATTTTGGGCTTCCAATCTTGAAAAATGGCCTGAGCTCACCACTTACGCCTTGGAGATCTTGTCGTGTCCCGCAGCCAGCGTTGTCTCTGAACGTGTCTTCAGTGCTGCTGGGTGTGTGCTGACAGATAAGCGCACGCATCTGTCCAGTGACAATGTGGACAGACTAACATTCATCAAGATGAACAAGTCATGGATTCGCAAATACTTTACTACCCCTGTGTCATCCTGGGGAGAGGAAAGGCTAGCGTATTTTGAAAGGGGCTTGATGCAAATCTACCTGTCCAGTTTGTAACTGGGGGACAACTGTTGCCACTGAAGTGGTGTGTGTGGCCCAATTTTTGGAAAAAAAGGACACTCTGCTTGGATTCCCCTTGCTGTGTTTTTTAAAATGAACCAAGATGAACAAGTCATGGTTCAGCAGGGACTTTGCTACCTACCCCGGTGTCATCCTAGGGACAGTTAAGGCTGGCGTATTTTTGAATGTGCTTTATGCAAATCAACATGTTCAGTTTGCAACTGGGGCACACGTGATGCCACTGAAGTGGTGTGTGTGGCCCAATTTTTGGAAAAAAGGGAGACTCTGCTTGGAGTCCCATTGCTGTGTTTTACATGATTTTAGAAGGGCATGACATGCCTATATCTGTGTCTCCTCCTCTTTTTACTCGTCCAGCTCTTTTGTTTTCGCATGAGTATATGTCCTTGTCACTTTCCCATGTGTTTCTGGTGTCTTGGGAATTGTTTACTATATACGGATAAGGCTGCACATCAAACTTAGATAATAGTATAATGCCTCAAGCATATGGACAAATATTGGAATATACAATGAAAAATGCTACTTGCTAATTTGAACATGTGAATAATGAATTGCATACCTGCCATGAATATTAGGAAAAAGGAGATATTTAGCAATCGCATTGATCAATGTATTCAGTTATTGGGAATTGTTTGTCACCTTTTGGACACCTTAGAAGGTGTTTTCTATGTGTTTGTGTTTGCCTGCCATTGTTTTCAATGGGGTTCGAGTTGGTTCATCGAACGGTTCGTCGAACGTTCGTCAAACGGAGCCTCCATTCGACGAACCAAACCGAACTCGAACGCTAGGAGGGTGGCTCATCTCTAGTGATCAGTTATTGAATGAATGGATCAGGGGACGAGTCAGACATTAGCTTCACTTTCAAGGGGATAAAAGTTGCACAATAGGTGCTGGTCCCAGCAATCAGTCCCCAGAGATGAATAAGTTATCACTTATCCTTAGGCAACGTTCACACGTTCAGTATTTGGTCAGTATGTTACCTCAGTATTTCTAAGCCAAAACTAGGAGTGGGCTAAACTGCAGACGTGTTTCTATTAGACTTTTCCTCTGATTTTATCACTCCTGGTTTTGGCCACAAATAGTGAGGTAAAATACCGACCAAATACTCAACATGTGCACATGGCCTTAGAATAGGTGATTACTTAGCATATTTGCTACAGTGTAATAGTCACAGGACAGGGAGGGGATAAACATTCAAGTATTTAATCTCGACTGGAAATAATCTTCCCTTTATTGTTAGAGAGAAAAAATATCCTCCAGACACAACCCAATCCACTATACCAAGACCAATAATACCACATACAAGGGAGAAATACTACCACACCGTGACCAATAACATATTACCACCACATAGTAACTGAATACAACCACATACAAGAGAGGAATACCGCCACCCCATAATCAGAGCACATAATGACTAAATATTACCACATACAAGGGAGAAATAGCTTAACACTATGACCAGACCCCCTTAAATGACCAAATAATATCACATACAACAGAGAAATACCACCACACTGTGGCTAGACTACATATTACCCCCATTGCCCGAATAATACTACAATAATGATCATGAATAAAAACCACGATACTAATAACATTAATATTATTATCAGTGCCATTATACACAGGAGCTCTGTTTATACTGTCAGTGTACAGGTAATACAGTGATCACCAGTGACATTATACACACGAGCTGTGTATACAGTGTATAGTGTGTGTGTACATGTAATACACTGACTTACCAGTGATGTCTCTAGCTGTAGTTATTCATCTTTGCTTTTCCTCTTCATCCGGCACTGACCGCCATCACTTCTTGCTGCCATGATGCGACTCAGCAGAAAATAACACAGTCACCTATAGCCGATCCCTGCCAGAGCACATTCCTCACTTTTCCCCCAATTTCTACACCATGGGTGGCACAGCACTGGGTTGGTGGCACACAGTACTAGGGGCGTACACAGCGGCAGGAGGCTCACAGCAGCGGGAGGCTCACAGCAGCGGGAGGCTCATAGCAGGGGGGAGGCTCGCCTTAGGGGAGGCTCACTGCAAGAAGAGGCTCACTGCAAGGGGAGACTCACTACAGGGGTAGGCTCACTGCAGGGAAGGCTCACTGGAGGGGGAGGCTCACTACAGGGGGATGCTCACTGCAGGGGGAGGCAGGAGGCTCACTGCAGGGGGAATCTTACAGCAGGGAGAGGCAGGAGGCTCACTGCAGATGGAGGCTCACAGCAGGGGGAGGCTCACAGCAGGGGAGGCTCACAGCAGGTGGAGGCTCACAGCAGGGGGTGGCTCACAGCCGGCAGAGGCAGGAGGCTCACTCCAGGAGGAAGCTCACACCAGGGGGAGGCAGGAGGCTCACTGCAGGGGGAGGCTCCCTACAGGGGGAGGCTGGAGGCTCACTGCAGGGGGAGGCTGACAGCAAGGGGGAGGCTGATTGCAAGGGGAGGCTCACTGCAGGGCGAGACTCACTGCAGGGGGAGGCAGAAGTGCTTACCTGGTGCCTGCGCATCCTTTTCTTCTGTGCGGCCCCGGTGATGACGGATGTCGGTGCAGAGCTGAGGAACTCCTCTGTCTCAGTCCTGGCACCACACCATTCAAATGTACGAGCTCCTGAAAGGCGTGAGTACATTTGAATATGAGAGGCGCAGTCTGCAGTTCCTGCGCTCACCTCATATTGTGCAGGCCTGTTGACTCCCGCACTGAAAAGACCTGTGGTGAGTCACATGACTGTAATGTCATCACAGGTCCTGCTATAACAATGGAAACTTCAGAGATCGCACAGATTATTCTGTGCAATCACTGCAGATTAACATGGAAAGGCTGGGGGCCTATCAGAGCATGGGGGCCCAGTCTGCCCGCTAAACACCCCTGCCCAGCCAGCGGTAACAAGCCCCCGGTACCCCGCACAATATAAAGCATAGGGGCCCACTGGAGACCGGGGGCCCCCTGGGGCTCCTTTGGGGCCCACCGGATGATTCTCCGGTGCATCGCTGGGCCAGTCCGACGCTGGTTCTAGGAATGTACTGTGAAATTCATAATCTCATAATAAGAACCTGATTTTTTGCAGGATGAGTTGTAGTTTTGAACAATATCATTCAAGTCACCTTGTAATGTACTGAAAAAAATTATAAGTGGGATGGAATGGTGAAAAAAATATAATTCCACAATCGTTTTATGGGGTTTGTTTTTATGGTGATCAATGTAGAAAAAGTGACCTGGAAACATTATTCTTCAGGTTAATATGATTACAGTTATTTTAACCTTAGATTTGTTATTATTATTATTATTATTATTATTATTATTATTATTATTTTACTGGTATAAAAGAATTCTGAAGTTTGTAAAAAAATAATGTGTTGATTTTTTTAACCATTTTTTGAGACCCGTAATTTTTTTTATTTTTCCATAATGGAACAGTGTAAAGGGGGCTTTACACGGTAGCGATATCGGTAGCAATTGCTAGTGATATCGAGGATGTAAGTACCCGCCCCCGTCGCGCATGCGATTGTTTGTGATCGCTGCTGTAGCGAACATTATCGCTACGGCAGCGTCACACGCACTTACCTGGTCGGCGGCGTCGCTGTGACTGCCAAACAATCCCTCCTTCAAGGGGGAGGGACGTTCGGCATCACAGCGACGTCACGGCAACGTCACTAAGCGGCCGGCCAATCAAAGCGGAGGGGCGGAGATGAGAGGGACGTAACATCCCTCCCACCTTCTTCCTTCCGCATTGGGGCCGGCGGCAGGTAAGGAGACGTTCCTCGCTCCTGCGGTGTCACACACAGGGATGTGTGCTGCCGCATGAGCGATGAACCACCTGGATAAACAACCCTTACCGATTTTTGAGTTTGGGACGACCTCTTCATGGTGAACGATTTTCACCATTTTTGAGGTCGCTTAAGGTCGCTGGTCAGTGTCACACGCTGCGATATCGTTAATGACGCCGGATGTGCGTCACTAACAACGTGACCCCGACGATAAAACATTAACGATATCGTAGTGTGTAAATGTGACGCCCTGGCAAAGCCAGGTTGTCACAGAAAGAGTTAATCCTCCTTGGTAACCTGATCCCACACCGGTGCAGCAGCACAAACCACATCCCCCAGTGTAAGAGAAAAACAGAGCAGAGGGGAGGGGCTGGAGCAGAGTGTGTGGAGAGACAGACTGAAGAGGAGTCTGGAGTTGTAGCTCCCAGGCTGATAGAGAAGCGTGCTCCGAAAGGGCCGGGACAGGCTGTTAGTGAGGAAGGGGCCAGAGGTAGCTGGGGCAGGGTAGTGGCCCACCGGTACCTAGGGTAACCCGGATCACTGCAGGGGAGTGGATTCCCCGTTCCCGGCTGAGGAGAAAGAGGAAGAGAGTGGAGAGAGAGGTACCTGGCTGCAGGGAAAGAACAACAGGAGCTGCTGCACCATGTGTGGGACACTAACACCCCCCGTACCGAAGGCTGCGGACACTGGCAAAACCTAGTTTACCAGTGACTCTGTGTGAAATACTTGTGAGTACGCCCGTGCCCTCGGGCACCGCAACGCAGCACTGCGCCCTGCTCTCTGCTTATCCCCGAACAGGCCCCGGGACCAACTGCCCCTACCCACGGAGGGGTTAACAACCTAAGCTGCATCCCAACACCGTTCCCGGGAGTCCCGCACCTTCATCGCAGCGGTGGTGTCCACCATCACCACAACCCGTGGGTGGCGTCACGGATAATCTCCCTTATCAAATCCCCTTTTACTGTGGAGCCTGGGATCACAGACCGGGTCACGCCACCGTGATACCCACAGAAGTGACCCCGTGGCCCGGATCTGAGTACCCCCTGGTCCCCGGGCGACACATTTGGAGTCACGAACAGGATCGAACCCATCCAGTTATCTGGAGAAAGTGCGCCTTGTTCTGGACTGTCAGCGGTGCTCCACTGCAAAAATTTTCAAAGTCGCCATCTTTGCCGCCATTTTGGGCGCGAAAATCTCCCGCCCAGCGCCTTCTTCCCCAAGCAGTGGGCGCGAAAAAGAGGCTCCGCCCCCTGAGAACGCGGGCGGAAGTGAACGCAACGGAGGTGGCACCCAATTGGAAGTCTGCCCCAGATGTGGCGCCAGCCGCTCCCAGGTACCCCGTCATGGCTGTGGAGCAGCCGGAGTGCACCTGCAGAGAGGAGGAGCAGGCCAGTGAGAGATGGAGCCCTCGGCAGTTAGCGAGGCCGGTTGTAGCCGGCGCCGAGGGCATCCAAGTGGGCCTGGCTTCTGAGCAGGAGGCAGAGCACGGAACCCGTGCCCCGTTCTGGGAGTGGCGGCAGCGGCAGTGGTAGCAGAGCATGGACGGCTACCTATAAGTTTAAAGTTGACTGTTTTAAGGACTGTCACCCCTGTTCAGCGTCCTCAAGTTCAGGAGGAGGCCATCCGCACAGCAGGTGGGGGTGGCAGAACAGTTTAGAGTTTAAGAAAACGTATCTCCTGATGTGGGAAGATGTATGATTGTAATGTGTTGATTTTTCCTTTTTCCAGTTTCAATAAATGTTGGTGCCCAGACAGCCCGAGGACGGGCTGTGTTTTACCAAGGGGGTGTGTGACGCCCTGGCAAAGCCAGGTTGTCACAGAAAGAGTTAATCCTCCTTGGTAACCTGATCCCACACCGGTGCAGCAGGACAAACCACATCCCCCAGTGTAAGAGAAAAACAGAGCAGAGGGGAGGGGCTGGAGCAGAGTGTGTGGAGAGACAGACTGAAGAGGAGTCTGGAGTTGTAGCTCCCAGGCTGATAGAGGAGCGTGCTCCGAAAGGGCCGGGACAGGCTGTTAGTGAGGAAGGGGCCAGAGGTAGCTGGGGCAGGGTAATGGCCCGCCGGTACCTAGGGTGACCCGGATCACTGCAGAGGAGTGGATTCCCCGTTCCCGGCTGAGGAGAAAGAGGAAGAGAGTGGAGAGAGAGGCACCTGGCTGCAGGGAAAGAACAACAGGAGCTGCTGCACCGTGTGTGGGACACTAACACCCCCCGTACCGAAGGCTGCGGACACCGGCAATTCCTAGTTTACCAGTGACTCTGTGTGAAATACTTGTGAGTATGACCGTGCCCTCGGGCACCGCACCGCAGCACTGCGCCCTGCTCCCTGCTTATCCCCGAACGGGCCCCGGGACCAACTGCCCCTACCCACGGAGGGGTTAACATCCTAAGCTGCATCCCAACACCGTTCCCGGGAGTCCCGTACCTTCATCGCAGTGGTGGTGTCCACCATCACCACAACCCGTGGGTGGCGTCACGGACAATCTCCCTTATCAAATCCCCTTTTACTGTGGAGCCTGGGATCACAGACCGGGTCACGCCACCGTGATACCCACAGAAGTGACCCCGTGGCCCGGATCTGAGTACCCCCTGGCCCCCGGGCGACACATAAAGCCCCCTTAAGTGTTTGTTTTTTGAGAGGTGAGCTCTGGATTTTATTGGTTCTAATTGGACTACACAAGACTTTTTGTTTTGTACCACATTTTTGTGGTAAGCACGTATAGTGACTAAAAAACAGCAATTATAGGTTTCAATTTTTTTCTTTATGTTATTACCATTTTAGTTAAATGACTTCATATTTTGATATATCAGATATTTACAAACGTGGTGATACAGTTATATTTAGCTTTTCTTATTTGTAAATTTTCGGATGGAGAAAAAGTGAGTGCTTTAAACTTTTATTTTTTTTTTTTTTTTTAACTCTTCTTAATTACGGTACTTTTCACTGTATTTCTTAGTCCCTTAGTGGACTTCAACTTGCAATAATTTGATTGCTTGTACCATTTATTGCAATGCTTCAATCTTGCGCTATGTAGTATATATCATAGACTCCTATGAAGACTAGGTTGTGGTTAGGCTTTACAGGTCAACAAAGATGCCAGCGAAAGGCGTCTTCAGTTTGACACCAGATGCCATGTTAATTGGTAACTCAAACTCCATGATCTTCCTCGCGCATAAGTGCCAATAATAGCAATTTAAATACTGATATTGACATCAGCATTTAAATGGTTAAACAACAGCAAATTAATCTACTGTACCTCTGAATGCTGCTGTTAAAGACCAATACCAACCGTATAAAACAGCTATCACCTGCTGTGTATGGAATAGATTCAGCTCCTGTGTCAGCTCCATACACCCTGCACGCAACTCGTAATAAAAATATATGTTAGGCTGGGTTCACTTGTCCTGTAGTCATCTGCTATCATGGATTCGTCAGAGATTCATTAGTAAAAAAGTTGTGCAAACACAACTTGCTTGTCAGTTGTTAAATAACGGATGTCTGCTGGATCCATTTTTAAACATAAGAGTCTATGGAGGATGGACCTGATAATAGATTGCTATTTAGCCATCCATTGTATTTGCATTTGTAATGGATCCGTTGTTTTTTTACCTGATTTTTTACAAATGGAAGATAAATAGCAATCCATTAATGGATCCATCCTAAAAAGATGCCAATGTTAAAAAAATGGATGAAGCAGAAATCAGTTTCCCAATGGATCTCTGAAGGATCTGTTCTAATGGATGGCAGCAGGACATGTGAACATAGCCTACCAGGTCACTTAAGGGTTAAATGCGTTTGTGCAAACTGCCCCACTTTCTCTGAACAGCTCTACTATAATGAAGCAAGTTTGTTCCTATGTTTGTACTGCTGCTATGTTAATTCTTAGAAAAATTACCAAACAATATTTTGTCTTTAGGAAGTATTAGCTTACAAGCTTAGTTGGTATGAGCCTCCAGCCTAATATGTGTGCACTGGAGGTTAAGAGCCTCCCCCTCTATATAAACATTAAGCACTGCTTTAGATTTTGCGCTGGAATGTAATTTTCTCTGTCTGTTCTTTGCTTTTTCTCCATATTCAGTATGGATGGTGTAAACGCTCGTGTCTGTCTAGGCCTCTGCATTGTGTAACAATAGCAAGAAGCGGTGACTGTGCGGATGGCTTGGAAGCACTTCTGTCTTCTGGATAGAATAAACGTTAAAAATGTGTCTGGCATTTCTGAATGATAGAGTGAAAACATTGGAAATTGTTAGGCAATATGAAGGCTTTCTGAAAATGATTTGGAAACTCTAGTTCTCTGCATTCACAATTATCACTTTCCAGTCATTAGTTACGTATTGCTAATTTTTCACTCTATACAATTGTTATGTGATATGGAGAAGCATAAAGCAATGAGAATTTGACTTCAATTGATAATTAACTTAAATGGTTGAGGAGTGAAACAAATAGATTTTTTTTTATTTACTGGGTTAGTTATGGGGGTGTCTGAGAGATGGCTCTCCATTACTAAAATGAGGGCTTGATCCCAGCTGACACTATACAGCTGACATCAACCCAATCTACCATTACTCCAATTGCCAACGCACCATTGCAATCGGCAAGAGTCGAGGTGAAGCACTAGGATTGGCGCATCGAATGTGATGCGCCATTTCTGGGGCAGCTGCACACTGGTACTTTTAGACTGATAAGGGCCCATTATATATGGACCTTCCCAGCCTAACAAAATCAGCCCACAGCTGTCTGGTTTACCTTTGCTGGTTATAAAAACTAGTGGAGATGCCATGTTGTTTTATAAATTATTTATTTATGAGCATAAACAAAACTAGACAGGATGCAAGTTTATATGTATGGGGGTTGTTGTGACATAATATAGCTTCAGGATATCTATCTATTCTATTTATCTTTTCAAGCTATCTATCTAATGTCTATCATCTAGCTAACTATATCTTTCTGTTATTTTTTTCCTTTGATATGTATGTGTAAAAATCAGACAGCATATGGATGGCCCGTGTGCCGTCATACTTTTTTCTTGCACCCATTGACTTGAATTGGTGAGTTTTGAGTCATATATGCCACCAAATGAAAATCGCTGTAATTTGTTTCCTCAGCCCAATTACAGGTGAGGGAAAACTCACAGATGAACACTGCCTCATTGAATAACATCGGTGTGAGTACAATGCGATGTTTTCTCGCATTGCACTCGCTGAGTTTAAACATAAGTAGTAGCGGGGCCTAGGGCAAAATATAGCAGCAGGTTACGATATAGGTGTGACATGTTAAGTTGTCAAATTGGACAAACACTGTTTAATCTCTACATTTTTTTTTATTTTGTTTTACCTTTTTTTCAACAAAATTAAAACCCCTTCCCAAAATGTCATAAGTAACACTAAGTAGGTACATTTCCAAAAAGACAGCACCTGCAGCAGGGTGATTTATTAGTGTGGCATGGACAGATGTAAAATATGACTAGACAAAGAGATGTGCTAAAATAAATTATTTCTGATGGACACTTTTTGAAGTAGACAGTCACAGTTTTTTATTTTTAAAAACAATGATTCCTATTTCAAAAACAGGATTGCATAAGAAATGCAAAAACTCAAAACAGTTGCTTGTGACAAGCAAACACATCAGGTCAGACTGACAGTCATTTAGAATTTTCTTTTTATTCCAAAAACATTAGGCTCCCTTGCTTCTGCTTTCCAGTGCACTAACCTCTTCATGACACATGACGTACTGGGTACGTCATGGATCATGTCAGGTTAATCCCTGCCGGCTGCCGCAAGCAGCCGGCAGCGATCTCTGCACATGTCAGCTGATTTGAACATCTGACATGTGCGGCTATCAGGCACAAGTCGATTCGCTACCCACTCGTGCCTGTTAACCCCTTATAGTTCACTGTGAAAATGTGATAGCGCGCTGTACATGCCGGCCATGGTAAACATTCAATTACTTGGCACCATCGGAAGTCACGTGATGTGATCAAGTGGATCCGATGGTTGTTATGGTAGCACAGGGTCAGCTTACAGCCAGCAGAGGGCTGTGTGTGAGAGGAGAGCAGCTTTTCTGCAAATCAGAGCGATGCTGCTCTGATCTACAGAAAAGAATGAGCAATCAGACTGATGATCTGTATAGTTCCTAAGGGGAACTAGTAAAATAAAAAAAATTAAAAAAAAAAAATTAAAATGAAAAAAAAGTTCAAATTACCCCCATTCGCCCCATTGAAAATTAAAGGGTTAAAAAAATAGAAAATGTACACACATTTGGTATCACCGCGTTCAGAAATGCCTGATCTATCAAAATATAAAATCAATTAATCCGATCGGTAAACGGCATAGCAGCAAAAATAATCCAAGCGCCAAAATTACATTTTTTGGTTGCCACATATTTTGTGCAAGATGTGATAGCAGGCGATCAAAACGTAGCATCTATGAAAAAATGGTTCCGTTAAAAATGCCAGCTCGAGATGCAAAAAATAAGCCATCACAGAACACCATATCCTGACAAATGAGAACGCTATGGATCTTGGAAAATGGCGCATTAAGTGCGCCATTTTTAGAGATAAACTTCTGATATTTTTTTTAATCTCTTAGATAAAAGTAAACCTATACATGTTTGGTGTCACAAACTCATACCGACCTGAGGCATCACACTGACACATCAGTTTTTCCATATAGTGAACACAGTGAATAAAATATCCCAAATACAATCATGCAGTTGCACTTTTTTTGCAATTTTTTTGCACTTGGAATTTTTTTGCCATTTTCCAGTAAGCTATATGATAAAACTAATAGTTTCATTCAAAAGGCGCACACCTGTCTAAGTAAGACCTCACAGCTCACAGTGCATGTCAGACCAAATGAGAATCAAGCAGTCAAACGAACTGCCCAAGGAGTTCAGAGACAGATTTGTGGCAAGGCACAGATCTGGCCAAGGTTACAAAAGAATTTCTGCAGTACTCAAGGTTCCTAACAGCACAGTGGCGTCCATAATCCTTAAATGGAAGGAGTTTGGGTCTACCAGAACTCTTCCTAGACCTGGCCATCCAGCCAAACTGAGCAATCATAGGAGATAAGCCTTGGTGAGAGAGGTAAAGAAGAACCCCAAGATGACTGTGGCTGAGCTCCAGAGATGCAGTAGGAAGATGGGAGCAATTTCCACAAAGTCAAATATCACTGCAGCCTTCCACCAGTCAGGCCATTGGGGCAGAGTGGCCCAACGGAAGCCTCTCCTCAGTGCAAGACATATGAAAGCCTGCATAGAGTTTGCAAAAAAACACATGAAAGACTCCCAGACTATGAGAAATAAGATTCTCTGGTCTGATGAGATGAAGATAGAACTTTTTGGTGATAATTCTAAGCTGTATGTGTGGAGAAAACCAGGCACTGCTCATCCCCTGCCCAATACAATCACAACAGTGAAACATGGTGGTGGCAGCATCGTGCTATGGGGGTGTTTTTCAGCTGCAGGGATAGGACGACTGGTTGCAATTGCAGGAAAGATGTATGTGGCCAAGTACAGAGATATCCTAGAAGAAAACCTCTTGCAGAGTGCTCTGGACCTTTGACTTGGCCACAGGTTTACCTTCCAACAAGAGAATGACCCTAAGCACACAGCTAAAATAACAAAGGAGTGGCTTCAGAACAACTCTGTGACCATTCTTGACTGGCCCAGCCAGAGCCCTGATCTAAACCCAATTGGGCATCAGGAAAGACCTGAAAATAGCTGTCCACCAACAATCACGATCCAACCTGATGGAACTGGAGACGATTTGCAAGGAAGAATGACAGAGGATCCCCAAATCCAGGTGTGACAAACTTTTTACATCATTCCTAAGAAGACTTATGGCTGTAGTAGTTCAAAAGGAGGGTGCTTCTACTCAATACTGAGCAAAGGGTCTGAATACTTATGACCATGTGATATTTCAGGTTTTCTTGTTTAATAAATTTGCAAAAATTTCTACATTTCTGTTTTTTTCTGTCAAGATGGAGTGCAGAGTGTACATTAATGAGAAAAAAATGAACTTTTTTAACTTTACCAAATAGCTGCAATGAAACAAAGAGTGAAAAATTTAAAGGGGTTTGAATAATTTCCATACCCACTGTATGTGCACTAGCTCCTACATATTATTATTATTATTATTATTATTATTAGTGCACTAGCTCCTATGTGTTAGAAATATATGTGCACTAGTTCCCATGTGTTATCATATGTGCAGTAGTTCCTACATGTTAGTATTATACGTGCATTACACTGTGTGCAGAATTATTAGGCAAATGAATATTTTGATCACATGATAATTTTTATACATGTTGTCCTACTCCAAGCTGTAGAGGCTTGAGGGCCAACTAACAATTAAGTAAATCAGGTGATGTGCATCTCTATAATGAGGAGGGATGTGGTCTAATGACATCAACACCCTATATAAGGTGTGCTTTATTATTAGGCAACTTCGGTTCCTTTGGCAAAATGGTCAGAAGAGAGATTTGACGGGCTCTGAAAAGTCCAAAATTGTGAGATGTCTTGCAGAGGTATGCAGCAGTCTTGAAACTACCAAACTTTTGAAGCGTGATCACCGAACAATCAAGCATTTCATGGCAAATAGCCAACAGGGTCGCAAGAAGCGTATTGGGCAAAAAAGGCGCAAAATAACTGCCCATGAATTGAGGAAAATCAAGCGTGAAGCTGCTAAGATACCGTTTGCCACCAGTTTGGCCATATTTCAGAGCTGCAACATTACTGGAGTATCAGAAAGCACAAGGTGTGCCATACTCAGGGACATGGCCAAGGTAAGGAAAGCTGAAAAACTACCACCTTTGAACAAGATACATCATATAAAACATCAAGACTGGGCCAAGAAATATCCTAAGACTGATTTTTCAAAAGTTTATTGGACTGATGAAATGACAGTGATTTTTGATGGGCCAGATGGATGGGCCAGAGGCTGGATTAGTAACGGGCAGAGAGCTCCCCTCCGACTTAGAAGACAGCAAGGTGGAGGTGGGGTACTGGTATGGGCTGGTATAATCAAAGATGAACTTGTGGGACCTTTTCGGGTTGAGGATGGAGTGAAGCTCAACTCCCAGACCTACTGCCAGTTTCTGGAAGACAACTTCTGGAGAAGTTGGTATCGTTCAAGAAAAACATGATTTTCATGCAGGACAATGCTCCATCACATGCATCCAACTACTCCACAGTGTGGCTGGCCAGTAAAGGTCAAAAGATGAGAAAATAATGACATGGCCCCCTTGTTCACCTGATTTGAACCCCATAGAGAACCTGTGGTCCCTATTAAAATGTAAGATCTACAGGGAGGGAAAACAGTACACCTCTCGGAACAGTGTCTGTGAGGCTGTGGTGGCTGCTGCACGCAATGTTGATTGTAAACAGATCAAGCAACTGACAGAATCTATGGATGGTAGGCTGTTGAGTGTCATGAAGAAAGGTGGCTATATTTTTCACTAATTTTTTGGGGTTTTGTTTTTGCATGTCAGAAATTTTTATTTTTACATTTTGTGCAGTTATATTGGTTTACCTGGTGAAAATAAACAAGTGAAATGGGAATATATTTGTTTTTTAAGTTGCCTAATAATTCTGCACAGTAATAGTTACCTGCACAAACAGATATCCTCCTAAGATAGCCAAATCTAAAAACAACCCACTCCAACTTCCAAAAATATTAAGCTTTGATATTTATGAGACTTTTGGGTTGATTGAGAACATAGTTGTTGATCAATCATAAAAAAATCCTATAAAATACAACTTGCCTATTAATTCTGCACACGGTGTAGTTCCCATGTGTTCTCATATGTGCAGTAGCTCCTACATATTATTAATATATGTGCACCAGCTCCTACATGTTTGTATTATACGAGCACTAGTTCCTACATGTTATCATATGTGCACTAGCTCCTACAAGTTACTATTATACGTGCACTAGTTCCCATGTGTTATCATATGTGCAGTAGCTCCTACATGTTAGTATTATACGTGCACTAGTTCCCATGTGTTATCATATGTGCAGTAGCTCCTACATATTATTATATGTGCACTAGCTCCTACATGTTCGTATTATACGTGCACTAGTTCCTGCGTGATCCTTTTTTATGTGCATTGCTCAGTATAGTCTTGATTTACAAGCCACTCCAAATATTAAAACATTTGTATGCATTGCAGATTAACAAAGCCATTCCCCTTTGCTCTCTGGAGTCTCCTATGAAAGTATTTCATGGTTAAACTGAAAAATTCTTTTGTGTCAGACCTTAAGAGAAATGTGTCTTCTTCTATGACATAACAAAGCAGCACATGGAACTTGTTTTGTGTCATTCCTTTTCCATTGTGTGCTCCGAGACATCGTTCTCATCTGCAGCACCTTTATCTAAAATGAGAATAGATTATTGCCAAAAATGCAGAATATAATATTATGTAAACTAACACGTAAAATCCTCCATCATTGTCATAAAAGCGGGAATTTCCTAGTCATTAAGAGCTCAGGACTAATCCTCGAAAATATTATGTTGTTCATTTAAAAAACAAGTCGGAATCTTCAACGATTCAAAAAAGTCTTTTGAAGTTTACCCAAGATGGCAAAAGTTTTAGCATTCTTGAAAAAAAAAGACTATTTTGTCAGTTTTGTTTAGCTTTGGGAAGTTTTCACAGCGCATAGGCGGGTACAGACAGGAAATACAGGCCGTCAGGGTAGGCCAAATCCAGGGTGGATTAGGTTGTCTATACGGCTGCTATATGATCCTGCTCACTCACTTTCTTTGCTGTGTGGCAAATGTCTCTGAAGATTCTGCATCTTTAAGGGAAACAAGTAAACCCAGAAAACAAAAAGACAAAGACGTTCCATCCTAAGGAGACATTTATAGCCGGCGGTCAAAGGGAGAGATACTCGTTGCTCAACACTTACTTGCCACACACTTAAAAGGGTTAAGATTCCTGCAAAGACATTATACTATACAAATGTAGACTTATTTTTACAACCTGGTTTGAAGAAACAGTAAAGGGATTTCGGTAATCTTTTGAGTGCTGAAGCTTCTCCTATCTGTTGTTGGGCTGTTGTTTCAGTCTGTCACATGCAGGATTTTTTTTACTAAATTGGTTACAGGAAGCACATTATCATCTATTATCTACGTGCAGCCATGTGGATCTCATTTTACTACTGCTATTCTACTGCTTGCGCCTTTATTAATAAAAATAAATAAGTTGCAGTTTAAAAACATGGAAAAGTCTATATTGCATGAAAATGAAAGAGCAAGCTCAAAAGGCTGTGAATATGTAATACCATAAAAGCTTAGATTCAGGTAGGTGAAACCACATTCGTTCTCCAAGAAATCCTTTCCATAACATGCACCAAAGCTCATGTGGATTTTTTTTCCCCTCAGAAAATCTGCATTTACCTTTTTTATAGAGATTGGGGGGTGTGGGGGGGATTCTCACAACAGAATATATACTGTATGTCGGAAATTTGCATCAATGTAACCTTTACTTTTTAAGGGGTTGACCACTGCCTTGACAGCCACCTTTTAATTGATGTAGCTCCCCTTTTAAAATTAAAGTCACATACTCCCCTTCCACACCTGTGACGTTAGTTACATTGTTAGGCAACATGAGCCGTGCAGCCGATCAACAGCAGCTATTAGGCTATGTGCTCACGTTGCGTTCTGTCCCTGCAAAAATTTCTGCAGCGATTTTAAGAGCACACGTGCGCTTCAAATCGCTACAGAAGCACTGCATACTGAAAAGCCGATTTCATGCACGCTGGATGCAGCCTCTCCCATAGACAGAGCGGGGGGCTACATCAAAAAGTGACATGTTGCTTTTAGAACGCAGCGATTTGGCACCATGCAAATTGCTGCATTCTAAAACGCAACGTGAGCATGGATAATGCACAATCTTCATAGATTGTGCTGGGGTCGCAGGACGCATGCAGTTACGCTGCGGTGCAGAACACAGGCTAACTGCATGCAATGCGCACACGTGGGCACAAAGCCTAAGGCTGCTGCGTTTTCACTTCTTCCACTTGTCCAAGGTTTATCTAACGAAAGTACGTGTGGAGGAGCCTAATAGATTGCGCTGATTGGTTGCAGAGCTCATGTGACATAACAATGTCACACGAACCTCTGGAGACCAGGCACTGACGTCACGGAAAAGGCTTCCCTGCAGAAGGCAAGTTTATTATTTTTATATTACAGGGTGGAATATTTTGTTTACAAAGGAGTATCCCAGGTAGTAGATAACCTGTTTAAACAGATACCTCTGGTGTACATAAGAATGGACTTTTATGGTCTCTATACTCCAAATATCATGGGACAATTGTATTCCAAAAAAAAAGAAAAATCACAGGAAGGATAAAAGATAATTTCATTGAGGCCTTTTAATGGAGTTTTCCCACAAAGTTCATTTTAAAGTTAATTTTTATCAATAGAGCTTGGAATAAATAGTTCCACAATTGGATGTTTAAAAAAATTTTCCTGTGCAGAGATAATCTTATATATGTGCCTCTGGTATGTACTGTGTAATGGCCGTGTCTGACCGTACAGGAACATGGCCTGATCATACCACATCTCCTGGGCAAGGAAGGATAAGTATAAAGCCAATACAGCAAGGGATCACAGTTGATTCTTTTTGTGAGGTAAAACATTTCCCTGCCTGTGTTTAAAAAATGCTTTACCTCAAAGAAAGAATAATTTTAAATCCCAAGCTGTAATGTCTGTATACTTTTTTTACTTGCTTACCATCCCAGGAGCTGGGGTATGATCAGACCATATCACTGTACAGTCAGACACGGCCATTACACAGTACACAATTCCAGAGAAATATTAATTCTTTGGTAAAGTATGAGCCTAAAAGATGCAAAAACACCCCCTTACAACTAATAAATTACATCAGTAGTGAAGATCTACAGGGGCCTCCAAGCGGTTAGCTTTCTAAGCATGGCTACCTGCGTAGTAACCAAACTGTACTTGTCCTGAGTTACCCAAATATCTGTATACAAAATAAATCTGTGTATAGAATGTTAGAGACTAAGTTACTATAATATTTGATAGAAGGTGAGATGGGTGCTTTTAGTTTATTTGTAAATTAATATGAAATTATCAGTACTATCATGCTAGAACAGGGGTGGGAATTGAATTTTCCCAACAGAATACACGAGAGACAAAGACTGTTGTAGAAGGCTGAACCAACATGCTGAACTTAATTCTGCTCATTTTTATTTATATTCGTTTATATCACTTAATATGAAACAGAAATGGGTATGCTGATTCACTGCTACTATTAATATATGTGACAATGGGACTTAATGTAAGATCAGTAACTTCTAATCAAAACCATATACTTTACTGCTTTTTCTGAAGTTTAAAAAAAAAAAAAAACAGCCCTTGTACCTTAACACAATATGATGCCCCCACAGTCACCACAAACAGTATGATGTCCTCACACAGCCCCTTAAACAGTATGAGGTCACCCACTTAGTATGATGTCCCCCACACAGTATGATGACCCTACATAGTTCCCCACAAATTATGAATTTTCCACAAAGCACATTAAACAATATCAGGAGCAGAATGATCACGATTGCAGAGATCTTGACCGGACCTGTGCTGGAGGTGGCCCGGCAACTTAAGCCGCTACTTAAACTAGATGTGTGATGGAGGATGCACATTCAGGTGAAGTGTATTATGGTGCAGAGACCTTTTGGGTCCTTGCACCGCAATAGCCGCCTCCTGCCAATCAGAGGCCGGCAATTGATGTCGGCATACCAGGAATTAGCATCACATGGCAGTGATGTCATGCATTGCCATAGCAGGAATCCCATGCCTCTGTACTGGCTACAAAGAAGGACGTCGAATTCATAGAAATGGAGTAATGGGTTTTTTGTTTGTTTTTTAATGTGTTAGAGAACGTGGGATATATACCAGAATGGGCCCTTAATGGGAAACCAAGATGGGCCCAGGATAGGATAGGATATATACTAGGATGGTGAACATACATTCAAGGATGGGGGAAATACAGTACATGCAAGGAAGGGGCCCAGGATAGGGGACATTTATGCCAGGATGGGGGACATATACATATAGATAGAGTACCAGATATATACTAGGATGGGATATATATATATATATATATATATATATATATATATATATATATGTGTGTGGGTGAATGGGGGTATATATATCAGGATGGGAGACATATATACTAGGAAGGGGCTCAGGATGGAGAGCATATATAACATAATGGGCGATATATACCAGGATGGGTGCATATATACTAGGAAGGGGCCCAGGATGGAGTGCATATATAACATAATCGGAGATATATACCAGAATGGGTGCATATTTACCTGGAAGGGCCCAGAATGAGTAATGTATACTTGGCAGGGGCCTAGGATGGGAGATATTAGTACAGGATGGAGGACATTACCCCATAAAGAAGGGGAAGGGGACAACACGTATGTCTTTATAGGATTTAGAACACCACATGGTCCCATATATCTGACCAACATTCAGGGTGGCCGGTCCTAATGTTGCACTGAGGCCCATCGGACTCTAGTTACAGTATTGAACAGTTTGATATTCTTTATGCAGTGTATTGATGCTCCACACAGCTGGCACAATGTAGCGACATCATTGCACCTGCTGCACTCTCACACACACAGGCTCAAAAGTGGAATAGGGAATTGATGTCTATCTGTTTCATCGATATAGCGTTGATATCTGCAAACTAATAAATAATACACCAGTCAAATTGAGACACACTTTATAACACAGATTGGTGGCATACTGTCCTGTCGTAAACTTTAGTTTTTTTCATTACACACTGGTCTAACAGAGATTAAAAACTTTTTTAATAATCCAATAGAATTTTCCACCATGTTGTAAATATATGTAATACCATTGAATATGTGATATTAACATGAAGTATGCAGTGTACAGTATATTCAGTATTTGAGGATTTGTATTTCAACCTATTGCACTGATTTTCTTCCAATTAGTCAAGGCAATGTAGAAACAGAAGAGGGAGCCCCAACCTGACATAAGAAGAATTAACATTTCTTAATCCCAAAACCTTAGTGCTGCCCTCCTTTGGTGGTTCAGTGGGACAGCAAGTAACCACATATCGCTTATCAGGAATGCTTTCTTTTCTCAACAATCCAGAAATAGTTTTCTCCCTCCTGTTAAGTAGAGTTATTGGTGTGAGGTCTGCTATTCTGTGTGAAGCTCTAACTACTATATTTTCATCTGTAGAATAATGTGGCCACTATCACCTACTACAAATATAAATCATATATGAGAAAATATGGGATAGATAAAAAAAAATATGAAAATATTAAAAAATATAAATTTATTTATTTAATAACTTATATGTGAGTAGAAATACAGATTAGATTAAGAGCATAGGTATTGCACAGGGGAAGGTGCGTCAGACCAAGTAAACAGAGACAGTACAATGTATGTGCAAGATAAAAATGTATAGAAACGTCTACTATTAAACCAATGAATGCCTTAAAGAGAAAAAAGGAAGGGGAAGCCTACAGCATCCACGGAAGGTACAAGTGAGTAGATTAAAAAAAGTCTTTAGTGAAAATTCATAAAAAACAGTTATGGAGCTAGATGTGAACCACCAACATGCAGACAGTGGAGTAAAATCCTACACGTTTTGGTGAAAAGATGCCTTATTTATTTATTTATGAATATCATATATCCATGAATAAGATGTCTTTTCGCCAAAATGCATATGATTATACTCCATTGTCTGTATCATGGTGGTTCACATCTAGTTCCATAACTGTTTTTTATGAATGTTCTATAATGACTTTTTTTAATCTACTCACCTGTATCTTCTATAAATGCTGGAGACTTCCCCTTTTGTTCTTCTCTGCAAGATTCCGTCCGAAGCCAGGGCGGCTCCATGCATCGGCTGTGACATCCTCTGTGGAAGTGGGTGAGCTGATCTTCTATGTCTTCATAACTTAAATGGATGCCTTTAAAAGCTTCAGTGATTGAAACCAGAGAATGAAATACGGTAATAATCTAGAAGTTACATGGCCATAAATGATGTACAATATAAAGTACGTAGAAACAAACACAACAGCCGTGCTGAAGAAGAACTCTGTACCTGAGCTAATGAGAGATCAATTAGTTAGCAAAGTGGTAGGAGGACACAGATACAGTTGGGTATGTAGTTGTCCGATTATTATTTATTGCTAAAATTACCATTGCAAACTTATGGATGTAGATTATAGTGTGACTATACAATGTGACTACATGGCAGGTTGTTTGCCCTGAACAAAATTCTCAGAAAATATTTTTATATTGCGCATATTATTGGTTTGAAAGAACCCAATGGTGGGTCTTATCCTTTTTCACCACTGTTAGCACGTGTAGTCATCCACATTGGAAATACACCTTGCACAGGTTAAATAATGTCTCCTTTAGACAAACTGAAATATGGTTTAATTGAACATAGTAAATCTGAGGAGAATATTTGGTTTCCACAGAGATGTCACAAACATTATAAACAATGGGAATTAATATAGTGCCAAAATGTAACCTAAGACCTGTGGACACTCCCCATATGCAGCCCTTGCCCTTAGGAGAGTGCTCCTTGTCACTTGTCTTGAAGTGCATGACCTTACACAGTTACATTCCAAACTATTTCCTTCCATGAAAGGTATATAAATCTCTATATGTAAACTCCACATTTTGGATTATATTATCGCTCCTCTTTGGCATTCACAACAGTAAATTTTCCAAATGTTGTTATCTGGAAATTCTGCTCCTTTTCCAGTGTCACTAAAAAAGTCACAACCTACTTGTAACAGCATGCACTTCAACCAATGGTTTATTTTAGCTTTTTGCCTTAAGAAAGTATGTGTGGCGTAAGTTTTATATTGTGCCTAGATCATATGAATATCAGAGATGAGAGCCTCTTTTGAAAAACGAATTCGCTAAGTTTACTAATTTTTATTTCATTTTTTTTCAAATTGATTTGTGGCAAAATAAATGTACAAAATACATATAGAGATGTGCAGCGTCAGATTGGGGTGTCTGGGGCCCACCTGAGGAATTGACTCCAGCGGCCCACCCTACAGCGATATACAAATACCTGTTAGCCATTATCCCCATTATAGTGGAGCGCTGACTGTGAAGCACAGGCGGCTCCTGCAGATCTCCAGTGCACACACAATAACTGATGTACTGTTACAGTAGTTTGCAGTAAGTTGAATCTTTGGTGAAAACAAGTCATCACGGATCCACAGGTTTGATAGGCGATCACTTATTGAATGAATGGATTCGGGGACGAGTCGGACATGAGCTCCACTTTCAAGGGAATAAAAGTTGCACGATCGGTGCTGGTCCCAGCAATCGGTCCCACTTATGATAAGTTATCACTTATCCTTAGGCCACGTTCACACGTTCAGTATTTGGTCAGTTTGTTTCATCAGTATTTCTAAGCCAAGACTAGGAGTGGGTTAAAATGCAGAGGTGTTTCTATTAGACTTTTCTTCTGATTTTACCACTCCTGGTTTTGGCTACAAATACTGAGGTAAAGTACTGACCAAATACTCAACATGGGCACATGGCCTTAGAATAGCCGGTTACTTAGCATATTTGTGCAGTGTAATAGTCACAGGACAGGGAAGGGTTAAACATTCAAGTATTTAATCTCTACTGGAAACAATCTTCCCTTTATTGATAGAGAGAAAAAATGACATCCAGACACAATACAATCCACTATACCAAAACCAATAATACCACATACAAGGGAGAAAAACCACCACACCATGACCAATAACATATTACCACCACATAGTAACGGAATACAACCACATACAAGAGAGAAATACCACCACACCATAATCAGAGCACATAGTGACCGAATATTACCACCTAAAAGGGAGAAATACTGCAATACTATGACGACACCACATAAATGACCAAATACTGCCACATACAACAGAGAAATACCACCACAGTGTGGCCAGACCACATATTACCACCACACAGTGCCTAATAATACTACAATAATGATCATGAATAAAAATTACAATACTAATAACACTAATATTACCATTAGGGACATTATACACAAGAGCTCTGTATATAGTGTCAGTGTACAGGTAATACAGTAATCACCAGTGACATTAATTAGTGACATTATACACAGGAGATCTGTATATAGTGTATAGTGTGTGTGTACATGTAGTACACTGACTTTTCCAGTGACGTCTCTACCTGACGTTATTTATCTTCGCTTATCCTCTTCATCCGGCACTGACCGCTTTCACTTCTTGCTGCCATGACGTGACTATGCAGAAAATAACACAGTCACCTGTAGCCGATCCCTCCCAGAGCACATTCCTCACTTTTCCCCCAATTTGTACACCATTGGTGGCATAGCACTGGGTTGGTGGCATACAGTACTAGGGGCATACACAGCGGCAGGAGGCTCACATCAGCAGGAGGCAGGAGGCTCACAGCAGCAGGAGGCTCACAGCAGCAGGAGGCAGGAGGATCACAGCAGCGGGAGGTAGGAGGCTCACAGCAGCAAGCTCACAGCAGTGGGAGGCAGGAGGCTCACAGCAGCGGGAGGCAGGAGGCTCACAGCAGCAGGAGGCAGGAGGCTCACAGCAGCTTGAGGCAGGAGGCTCACAGCAGTGGGAGGCAGGAGGCTCACTGCAGCGGGAGGCAGGAGGCTCACTGCAGCGGGAGGCAGGAGGCTCACTGCAGCAGGAGGCAGGAGGCTCACTTCAGGGGGAGGCAGGAGGCTCACTGCAGGGGGAGGCTCACAGCAGGAGGGGGCTCACAGCAGTGGGAGGCTAACAGCATTGGAAGGCTCTCTGCAGGGGGAGGCTCACAGCAAGGGGGAGGCAGGAGGCTCACAGCAAGGGGAGGCTCACAGCAAGGGGAGGCAGGGGGATCACAGAAAGGGGGAGGCTCACTGCAGGGGGAGGCTCACAGCAAGGGGGAGGCTCACAGCAGGGGGAGGCTCACAGCAGGGGAAGGCAGGAGGCTCACAGCTAGGGGGAGGATCACAGTAAGGGGGAGGCAGAAGCGCATACCTGGTACCTGCACATCCTCTTCTTCCGTGCGGCCCCAGTGATGACAGATGTCGGTGCAGTGCTGAGGAACTCTTTTGCCTCAGTCCTGCCACTGCACCGTTCAAATGTACGTGCACCTAAAACACGCGCGTACATTTGAATATGAGAGGTGCAGTCTGTAGTTCCAGCATGCACTTCACTTTGTGCAGGCTGAGGACTCCCGCACTGTAAGGACCTGTGGTGAGTCACATGACTGTGATGACTCACCACAGGTCCTGCTACAACCACAGAAACTGCAGAGATCGCACATATTATTCTGTGCGATCACTGCAGTTTATGATGGAAAGGCTGGGGGCCCATCAGACCATGTCTGCCCACTAAACAACCCTGCCCAGCCCTCGGTACCAAGGCCGCGGTACCCCATACCATATAAAGCATGGGGGCCTACTGGGGACGGGGGGTGCCAGGGGCCCACCGGAGGATTCTCCGGTGCTCCGCTGGGCCAGTCCGATGCTGGAGACGTGGAAAGAGAGAGAGAAAACACTGATAACCATAGGAACTTAAGCGCTTACACACTACAGGAAAGAAAGAGAGGACTCTGTTGATCAAAAAGCTTAGAATATTTTGAATTTACAGAAGAGAGAGGGAGAGGACCCCACTGGCCATAAGAGCTTACACGCTACAGGAGAGAGAGAGATAAGACCGTGCTGGAAACCGCTGATCTGTGATGGCCCAGGTGCTTACCACCACTGTACAAGGTATAATAATCTGCTAAATATTATCGCTGCAGTGCATTTTGGGGAAACTCGTGCATCCACGCAGAAAGACATTAGCACACTCTCTGATGCTTCAGCAGTAGGAGGAAACGGTACTGGGCAACGTTTCGAATCTCAAAGTGTTGAAATTTGCATGAAACTGATATTTCAGGAAAGTCATTTACTCAAATGCAATCTTCAGCAGATTGAGCTACACATTTCTAATGAATATCTTTGTTTTTCACTAGTTACAAACATTTAGTGATTGTTTCCTACTTTGCATATATTCTGTATATTACCTCCGGTCAATAGTTTTGCTACTTATGACATCAGTCCAAATCACAGCTAAATACAACATGACCCAGAACAGTGTTGCTACAATAAATTTTTCAAAGTTTTTACTGCTTAAAAGAAAACTGCAAAGGAGTAATTTACTTTCAATTTTATCTGCCCTTTAGATTAGGGCTCTCCAGCAATTTTGTCCTCACTGATCCTACATTTAAGATATATTAAATTGCTTTCCTGTTATGGTTTAATCACGCCTTCATAGTGATTTAGGTTTAGCAATTTTCAGAGGAAAAAAAGTGTTATTTTCCACCTTACAATGATCAACAGCATTCACAAACCCAACATGCCCCATTCTGATTGATGGGATTTGCTGGACGACTGTGCTCGGTGGTCAATCAGAGGACTAGTTATGGGTGAAACACAGGGTGAATAGGCTCATTTCTAAAATGTATTGCAAATTTCTGGCACCAATATAGATCAGATGCCTGATCATTTTACACGGCAGCCACTAGAATGCCACCAATATTGTAAAAGGACCAGAATGTCATGGCTGTCTCTCCGCATTATGAGATAGATTCAGACATTGGGAGTCATTTGCATTTTTTACTCTCAGTATTGAACATGTTTTCCTTTCCTTTGGAAGTCGTAGAGTTGATACCACTTTGCTTTCCAGCAGCTTCTGACTCCTGGTCAGGTGTTTCTGGTTTGAGACGACTCCCAGCTCCTTTATGTACCCTTTTCTACCAGCAAAGGGTGCCAGTTATTCTCATTCACTTGGATGTTTGGCCTAGAGTTGAAAGGAGCTGGTAGAACCCTATTTTGAAGCTGCAGAGGTTGCTGCAGTCTTGGATCCGACTGTAGCAGTTAGTTGTTGTTTTCCCCGTTTGTCTTCCTTCTCTGGTGTGTAGTTTCATTGCAGTGGTGGAACTAGTGATCCTTACTAGAGATGAGCGAACCAGCCGCGGTTCGGCTCGAGTTCGGTTCATCGAACGGAGGTCTCGTTCGAGTTCAGTTCGGCGAACGTTCGACGAACCGAACTCAAACCGCATAGGAAACAATGGCAGGCAATCACAAACACATAAAAACACCTAGAAAACACCCTCAAAGGTCTCCAAAAGGTGACAAACAACTCACAACACAACACAAACACATGGGAAAGTGAGAAGGACATATACTCATGCAAAAACAAAGAGCTGGACAAGGAAAAAGAGGAGGAGACACAGATATAGGCATGGCACGCCCTTCTAAAACCATGTAAAACACCACAAGGAGACTCCAAGCGGAGTTCTCCCTTTTTTCCAAAAATTGGGCCACACACACACACACCCACCCCTTCAGTGGCAGCACTTGTGCCCCAGTTGTACACTTCACAGCTAGATTTGCATCAAGCACATTCAAAAATACGCCATCCTTTTCCGTCCTCAGGATTGCACTGGGGTAGGTAGCAAAGTCTTTCCTGATCCCAGCTCTGTTCATCTTGGACCATTTTTAAAAACAATGTAAACAAGGGTTACTACAGACGGAGTCTCCCTTTTTTCCAAAAATTGGGCCACACAGACACTCACCCCTTCAGTGGCAGCACTTGTGTCGCGGGCGGAGGAGGGGACGCTACGCTCTCCGACTGCTCGGGTCCGGCGGCTGCTGCTGCTGCTCGGTGGTGGCTCGAGCGGTGGGCCGGATCCCGGGGACTCGAGCGGCGCTCCTCGCCCATGAGTGAAAAGGGGGTTTGGATTGATTGTGGGGATTTATTGTCCGTGACGCCACCCACGGCTGTGGTGATAATGGTGACACCACCGCTGCTCTGGACGGGGATCCCGGGAGCGGTGACAGGGAGCAGCTTTATTGTTAGTTCTCCCCTCCGTGGGTAGGGGATTGGTTGTCCCGGGGCCCGGTGATGGGGTAGGGATGGATGGCAGGTGGGTTACGGTGCCTGGCGAGGTGCAGGGTCGCAGGGGCAGCGCTGTGCTGCATGGCATGGTGGTACTCACTCAGCCCAATGATGAAGACACAGTTCTCGGTAAAACACTCGGCTGGATGGACGGGTCCCACAGATGGCTACGGTGTTGTTTCTCCCGGCAGGTTGATGGTGACTGCCTTTCCCTGCACCTAAGTACGGTTGATGGTTCCGATGGGTTCCCACTGGTAACCCGCTCCCCAGCTTGGATATGGGCTGGAGGAGCCCCTTTTTGCCTGCAGGCGCTGGCCCTGAGAAACGGTTGCCTTGGCGGTGGCAGTGTCTCCCTCTGTTGGTTGGACTGTTGCCTTCTGTCGGGACTTGACTGTTTGGAAACCCAGGAGGTCCCCTTCACTAACGGATTCGGCAAATTCACGGCGACTCCTAGCCTTGCCGGGGTCCGAAAAGCCCCTGCCAGATGGTGCTGGCTTCTCTTTGTGTACCGGTCCGGTACCGCCGGGCCACCGCCCGTCCACGGTCCTTACGGTAACTCGGATAGGCCAATCCTGCAGACGGTCACCACCGTCTGCCAACCTTGCTGTTGCGCCCGGGCCACACACCCGGACGCTATCAGTCAGTTGCTCCACTACCACACTTTCCTCCTTCCAATTTCACAGTCAAAACTCGACTGTCTGTTTTCCCGCCTCCAGGACTGTGAACTCCTCGGTGGGCGGGACCAACCGCCTGGCCCACCCCCTGGTGTGATCATCAGCCCCGGGAGGATGGCAACAAGGGTTTTGTGTCTGACTTCGGTGTGCCTGCTGGGAGTGTGGGTTGTGTGGATGTTGTGCTCTGTGGACCCTGGCTTGTCCAGGGCGCCACATTTGTGCCCCAGTTGTACACTTCACAGCTAGATTTGCATCAAGCACATTCAAAAATACGCCATACTTAACCGTTCCCAGGATGACCCCGGGGTAGGTAGCAAAGTCTTTGCTGAACCATGACTTGTTCATCTTGGCTCCTTTGAAAAAACACAGCAAGCAAGGGTTACTCCAAGCAGAGTCTCCCTTTTTTCCAAAAATTGGGCCCCACACACACCCACCCATTCAGTCGCAGCACTTGTGCCCAGTTGTACACTTCACAGCTAGATTTGCATCAAGCACATTCAAAAATGCGCCATACTTAACCGTTCCCAGGATGACCCCGGGGTAGGTAGCAAAGTCTTTGCTGAACCATGACTTGTCCTTCTTGGCTCCTTTTAAAAAACACAGCAAGCAAGGGTTACTCCAAGCGGAGTCTCCCTTTTTTCCAAAAATTGGGCCCCACACACAACCACCCATTCATTCGCAGCACTTGTGCCCCAGTTGTACACGTCACAGCTAGATTTGCATCAAGCACATTCAAAAATATGCCATTCTTTTCCGTCCTCAGGATTGCACCGGGGTAGGTAGCAAAGTCTTTGTTGAACCATGACTTGTTCATCTTGGCTCCTTTTAAAAAACAATGTAAGCAAGGGTTACTCCAAGCGGAGTTCTCCCTTTTTTCCAAAAAGTGGGCCACACAGACACTCACCCCTTCAGTGGCAGCACTTGTGCCCCAGTTGTACACTTCACAGCTAGATTTGCATCAAGCACATTCAAAAATACGCCATTCTTAACCGTTCCCAGGATGACCCTGGGGTAGGTAGATAAAGTCTTTGCTGAACCATGACTTGTTCATCTTGGCTCCTTTTAAAAAACACAACAAGCAAGGGTTACTCCAAGCGGAGTCTCCTTTTTTTTCCAAAAATTGGGCCCCACACACACCCCCCATTCAGTGGCAGCACTTGTGCCCCAGTTGTACACTTCACAGCTAGATTTGCATCAAGCACATTCAAAAATACGCCATACTTAACCGTTCCCAGGATGACCCTGGGGTAGGTAGATAAAGTCTTTGCTGAACCATGACTTGTTCATCTTGGCTCCTTTTAAAAAACACAGCAAGCAAGGGTTACTCCAAGCGGAGTCTCCCTTTTTTCCAAAAATTGGGCCCCACACACACCCACCCATTCAGTCGCAGCACTTGTGCCCCAGTTGTACACTTCACAGCTAGATTTGCATCAAGCACATTCAAAAATGCGCCATACTTAACCGTTCCCAGGATGACACCGGGGTAGGTAGCAAAGTCTTTGCTGAACCATGACTTGTCCTTCTTGGCTCCTTTTAAAAAACACAGCAAGCAAGGGTTACTCCAAGCGGAGTCTCCCTTTTTTCCAAAAATTGGGCCCCACACACAACCACCAATTCATTCGCAGCACTTGTGCCCCAGTTGTACACTTCACAGCTAGATTTGCATCAAGCACATTCAAAAATACGCCATCCTTTTCCGTCCTCAGGATTGCACCGGGGTAGGTAGCAAAGTCTTTGCTGAACCATGACTTGTTCATCTTGGCTCTTTTTAAAAAACAATGTAAGCAAGGGTTACTCCAAGCGGAGTCTCCCTTTTTTCCAAAAATTGGGCCACACAGACACTCACCCCTTCAGTGGCAGCACTTGTGCCCCAGTTGTACACTTCACAGCTAGATTTGCATCAAGCACATTCAAAAATACGCCATACTTAACCATTCCCAGGATGACCCTGGGGTAGGTAGATAAAGTCTTTGCTGAACCATGACTTGTTCATCTTGGCTCCTTTTAAAAAACAATGTAAGCAAGGGTTACTCCAAGCGGAGTCTCCCTTTTTTCCAAAAAGTGGGCCACACAGACACTCACCCCTTCAGTGGCAGCACTTGTGCCCCAGTTGTACACTTCACAGCTAGATTTGCATCAAGCACATTCAAAAATACGCCATACTTAACCGTTCCCAGGATGACCCTGGGGTAGGTAGATAAAGTCTTTGCTGAACCATGACTTGTTCATCTTGGCTCCTTTTAAAAAACACAGCAAGCAAGGGTTACTCCAAGCGGAGTCTCCCTTTTTTTCCAAAAATTTGGCCCCACACACACCCCCCCCATTCAGTGGCAGCACTTGTGCCCCAGTAGTACACTTCACAGCTAGATTTGCATCAAGTACATTCAAAAATACGCCATCCTTTTCCGTCCTCAGGATTGCACCGGGGTAGGTAGCAAAGTCTTTGCTGAACCATGACTTGTTCATCTTGGCTCCTTTTAAAAAACACAGCAAGCAAGGGTTACTCCAAGCGGAGTCTCCTTTTTTTCCAAAAATTGGGCCCCACACACACCCACCCATTCAGTGGCAGCACTTGTGCCCCAGTTGTACACTTCACAGCTAGATTTGCATCAAGCACATTCAAAAATACGCCATACTTAACCGTCCCCAGGATGACACCGGGGTAGGTAGCAAAGTCTTTCCTGATCCCAGCTCTGTTCATCTTGGATCATTTTTAAAAACACAGCAAGCAAGGGTTACTCCAAGTGGAGTCTCCCTTTTTTTCCAAAAATTGGGCCAAACAGACACCCCATCAGTGGCAGCACTTGTGCCCTAGTTGCAAACAGGATGTTTTGATTTGCATCAAGCACATTCCAAAACCACATGCATTTACTCTCCCCAGGATGACACAGGGGTAGTAAATTCCTTGTGGATCCATGACTTGTTCATTTTGATGAACGTTAGTCTGTCCACATTGTCACTGGACAGACGCGTGCGCTTATCTGTCAGCACACACCCAGCAGCACTGAAGACACGTTCAGAGACAACACTGGCAGCTGGACACGACAAAATCTCCAAGGCGTAAGTTGAGAGCTCTGGCCATTTTTCAAGATTTGAAGCCCAAAATGAGCAAGGCTCCATTTGCAAAGTCATGGCATCGATGTTCATTTGGAGATACTCCTGTATCATCCTCTCCAGCCGTTGACTATGTGTCAGACTTGTTGTCTCTGGTGGCCTTGCAAAGGACAGTCTAAAAAAATTATAAAAAGATTCAATAAAATTGCTGTTACCAGCACCAGATACGGTGCTACTGGTACAGGTAGACTGTTGAAGATGACGAGACCGTCCCATGTTTGTCAAGTTACAACTGGGAGATTCACTCCCTGCACCTGCACGGTTGTTTGGTGGAAATGTCGCAGGCGGGGAGGAGGGTGTCAGCACACCGCGCTCACCCCTTCTGCTCGGGTCCGGCAGTTGCTCCTGGTGGCTCGAGCTGTGGGCCGGACCCCGGGGTGTCTCGAGCGACACTCCTCGCCCGTGAGTGAAAAGGGGGTGTTTGTTGGGGTTATAGTTCGTGACGCCACCCACGGTTGTGGTGATGGCACCACCGCTGCTTTGGATGGGGATCCCGGGGATGGTGATGGGAGCAGCCAGGTGTTGTGTTGCCCCTCCGTGGGTAGGGGTTGGTGATCCCGGGGCCCAGTGGGGTGCAGGGGCGCAGGGGCAGCGCTGCCCCTGCGGCACTGAGGTACTCACTCACCAGTAAACACGACACAGTTCTCGGTAAACAAACGGCTGGTTGGACGGGTCCCTCGGACGGTTCACGGTGCTGCGGTTCCCTGCAGTTAGCGGTGACGGTCTCTTCCCTGCACCTTTGAAATGTCTTGTGGTATCGGTGGATTCCCTCCGGTTACCCGCTCCCCGGCTGCAATCTGGGCCGGAGGAGCTCTACACTTTGCCCGCAGGCGCCGGCCCTGGGAAACTGGTGCCTTGGCGGTGGCGGTGTTTCCCCGTTGTGGTTGGACCTTTGCCGTCAATCAGGACTTGCTTGTTGGGAGATCTACGTCCCCTTCACTAACGGATTTAGCAATTTACAGCGACTCCAAGCCTTGCTGGGATCCGAAAGCCCCTGCTCTGGTACTGACTGCCCTTTGTATACTGCTCTAGGCCCTGGATACACATAGCCTCCGCGGCCCTTCCAGCAACCTCCAGACAGTCCCACTGCAGATCTTCACCGCTGTCTGCTGACCTTGCTGTTCTGGCCCTACACAAAGCTGGGCTCTCAGGCTTTCTTTCCTTCTGTCACTTTACTGGCTTCTCTCCTTTACACTCCTCCACTTTCACCACTTTCACTTCTCTGTTTACTCTAGCCCTCTGCTAGACTTCACTCTGTCTTCACTCTTGCCCTCCCTGGGCTAATCTGCCTGGTTTACCTCCTGCCTCCAGAGTTGTGAGCTCCTAGGTGGGCGGAGCCAACCGCCTGGCCCACCCCCTGGTGTGCATCATCAACCTCTGGAGGAAGGCAACAAGGATTTATGGGTTAGCTGGTGTACCTGCAGGGAATGTGGGGTGCGTGTGTGTTGTTATCTGTGTCCCCTGGCTTGCCCAGGGCGACACATTCCCCCTTAGCAAAACGCAGACCGTCCTCGGGCTGCCCGTCCAACACCGGTTTTATTTTCCTTTTTTGTTTTTCTGAAAAGGTAAAACGGTATAACATTATCAACGGTAAATAATATACATTTTTAATCAAAAACTCTTCCCAAGACGGGAGGCACATTTACTTAAACGTTTCAACGGTATACGGTCACGGCTTCCGCTCTCTCCCACCCAAGCAACCTGGCCCTGATGCTGCCCCTAAAACCCAGGCAGCACCCCTTGACCCACAGTCCAGCACAAGTCACCCGAGCGGGATCTGTCCTTGCCCTCCAGAGGGTGGCCACCGGTTTCTTTGGTGGCTGGGCCCTGGCCTGCTCTGCTCAGGGCCCTCCCTCCAACCTGCCTCTCCGGAGGCGGCATTGCGGAAACGGTAACGGTACCCAACATATTTACAAGCCACTTAACGTTTGTGGTGCCCTGCAGAGTTCACGGGCTTGTCCATGGCTAGTTCCCATGCAAATAAACTTAAACGGTCCCCACGGGGACAACGGTGCCTGTTCCGGCCGGTTCAATCAAGCAGACAATCAGGTGACAAACTCGGTCATTTTCATTTTCATCATTTCAAACTTTCAAACTTTTTCAAACAAACAGGTGGTCCCCACGGGGACGGTGCAACGGGCATCCGCTGCCCTACGGGGTGTCTTCGTCTTCCTCACCCGGTTCGGGGTGGAAGGACACGGCCACCAGCCCCTCTAGTGCATGGCAAGCACGGCGCGGAAGGGCCGCCCGATACCCGTTACCTCCGGTTCGAGGAATATAAGTGGCCTCCAGGCCAGGCAGGGCAACAACCTCCTCCTCTTCTTCCGACACGGGCTCGGTGTCAGGCCCGGGGTCGCTATCTTCTTCCCCCGCCGCAGTCACAGAGGGAGGCACATCAGACGGGCCGGGTGCGGTGCAGCACGCGAGTGCGTAGGACGGAGGTAACACAGAAGCCAGGGGTAGACCGGGTCCCTCAGCCGCAGCGACCGGTCCCTCGGGGACACAGGGGCGTGGGTCATTTTCCAGCTCCTCCATCACGGCCTCCACTCCATACACTCGCGCCACAGCAACTAGGGCCTCTACCTCCGTGGACCACTGCGCCATCAGCCCGCCGATCTGATTCTGGTAGCGACGGCAGATCCCCGCCGCCCGGGCCCTCAACCATGCGGCTGTTCCAGACACCGGCTCGGTAGTCTCCACAGAACTAGGTGGGGCGGACATCTCGGCAGTCGTGCTTTCCAGGAACCCAATATTCCTGCAGAGTCCTGGCGTCTCTGCTTCTAGAGCTCCGACTACATGCCGCCAGCCGCCATCGCGTCCCCCTTAGCTCTTTCCGGCCCCTCCTCCCTCGGGGCGGGGTTTTGGCCTTCGCGCCTCTACTGCTCGAGAAGACGCTCGAGCGGGAACTTTTCGCGCTAAAGATGGCGGCTTCTGAAATTTTTCTGCCGGATGCCTCCGGCGGTAACAAAGCGCACCTCTACCTGACGGCAGAGCGGTAAGATCCTGTTCGTGACGCCAAGTTGTCGCGGGCGGGGAGGAGGGTGTCAGCACACCGCGCTCACCCCTTCTGCTCGGGTCCGGCAGTTGCTCCTGGTGGCTCCAGCTGTGGGCCGGATCCCGGGGTGTCTCGAGCGACACTCCTCGCCCGTGAGTGAAAAGGGGGTGTTTGTTGGGGTTATAGTTCGTGACGCCACCCACGGTTGTGGTGATGGCACCACCGCTGCTTTGGATGGGGATCCCGGGGATGGTGATGGGAGCAGCCAGGTGTTGTGTTGCCCCTCCGTGGGTAGGGGTTGGTGATCCCGGGGCCCAGTGGGGTGCAGGGGCGCAGGGGCAGCGCTGTGCCTTGCGGCACTGAGGTACTCACTCAGCCAGTAAACACGACACAGTTCTCGGTAAACAAACGGCTGGTTGGACGGGTCCCTCGGACGGTTCACGGTGCTGCGGTTCCCTGCAGTTAGCGGTGACGGTCTCTTCCCTGCACCTTTGAAATGTCTTGTGGTATCGGTGGATTCCCTCCGGTTACCCGCTCCCCGGCTGCAATCTGGGCCGGAGGAGCTCTACACTTTGCCTGCAGGCGCCGGCCCTGGGAAACTGGTGCCTTGGCGGTGGCGGTGTTTCCCCGTTGTGGTTGGACCTTTGCCGTCAATCAGGACTTGCTTGTTGGGAGATCTACGTCCCCTTCACTAACGGATTTAGCAATTTACAGCGACTCCAAGCCTTGCTGGGATCCGAAAGCCCCTGCTCTGGTACTGACTGCCCTTTGTATACTGCTCCAGGCCCTGGATACACATAGCCTCCGCGGCCCTTCCAGCAACCTCCAGACAGTCCCACTGCAGATCTTCACCGCTGTCTGCTGACCTTGCTGTTCTGGCCCTACACAAAGCTGGGCTCTCAGGCTTTCTTTCCTTCTTTCACTTTACTGGCTTCTCTCCTTTACACTCCTCCACTTTCACCACTTTCACTTCTCTGTTTACTCTAGCCCTCTGCTAGACTTCACTCTGTCTTCACTCTTGCCCTCCCTGGGCTAATCTGCCTGGTTTACTTCCTGCCTCCAGAGTTGTGAGCTCCTAGGTGGGCGGAGCCAACCGCCTGGCCCACCCCCTGGTGTGCATCATCAACCTCTGGAGGAAAGCAACAAGGATTTATGGGTTAGCTGGTGTACCTGCAGGGAATGTGGGGTGCGTGTGTGTTGTTATCTGTGTCCCCTGGCTTGCCCAGGGCGACACAGAAAAGCCGAGCTAAGATCGAGTAACAGCTTCTGCTGATACTCCTGCATACGTGCGTCCCTTTCTATGGCTGGAATTATGTCACTAAATTTGGACTTGTCATCATCACTTCTAATTTTGACAATACGAGGGGCATGTTGGAGGTAGTGCAGCAAGAATGCGCTCATGTGTCTTGCGCAGCCTTTCGGACCAAGTCCACGCTGTGTTTGTGGCATAGAGGTGCTAACCGTTCTTTCTTCTTCTGACATCTCCCCCCAACCTCTTTCAACTGAAATTTGACCAAGGTCTCCCTCATCCGCTGAGTCCTCCATTTCTTCATGTTCTCCTGCACCTTCCTCAACATTTCGCCTGCTACCATGCGCCCTTGTTGATCCCTGTCCCCCATGGTCCCATGCCTGCCGTGTTGGTGATGATGAACGTCTGGACCTTGGTGATGTTGTTGTGTCTTGCGCATATGAATCCTCCTGTAGTTCCTCCCCTTCCTGTTGTCCCACCCCCTGACTCCGAATAGTGTTTAGCGTGTGCTCCAGCATGTAAATGACTGGAATTGTCATGCTGATAATGGCATTGTCAGCGCTAAACATATTCGTCGCCATGTCGAAACTGTGCAGAAGGATGCATAGGTCCTTGATCTGAGACCACTCCATCAGGGTGATCTGCCCCACCTCTGCATCTCGTTGGCCCAGGCTATATGTCATGACGTATTGCACCAGGGCTCGGCGGTGCTGCCACAGTCGCTGTAACATGTGGAGAGTTGAATATCAGCGTGTCGCCACATCGCATTTCAGGCGATGAACCGGCAGGCCGAAAGACTTCTGGAGCGATGGAAGTCGCTCAGCTGCGGCGGTTGAAAGGCGGAAGTGAGCAGACAATTTTCGTGCCCTGGTCAGAAGGCCATCTAGGCCGGGATAGTGTGTTAAAAATTGCTGGACAACAAGGTTCAACACGTGAGCCATACAAGGCACGTGTGTCACCTTGCCTAGGCGAAGGGACGCACCCAGGTTTGCAGCATTGTCGCACACGGCCTTACCAGGCTGCAGGTTGAGTGGAGACAACCATTTATTAAACTCAGTCTCCAGAGCTGCCCACAACTCAGCCGCTGTGTGACTCCTATTTCCAAGACATGTCAATCTAAAGACCGCCTGATGCCGTTGCTCTCTGCTGCCAGCATAGTAATGAGGGGTGCGTGATTCCTTCTGCGCAGTGAGAACGCTGGTGGCCTGACCAGGCAGGCTTGGGGCGGAGGTGGAGGACCTAGATAAGGTGGAGGAGGCAGGAACTTGGACAGACAGAGGATTGACACACAAGTCGTGGGGACGGCAAGACTTGTGCAGCAGACCCTTCACCATCTATCACCATAGTTACCCAGTGCCCAGTCAGCGACATGTAACGTCCCTGTCCATGCTTACTGGTCCAAGTATCGGTGGTGAAATGCACCCGTTTACACACAGAGTTTCTCAAGGAAGCAGTGATGTTGTGTGCGACATGCTGGTGTAGCGCGGGCACACCTTTCTTAGAGAAGTAGTGGCGACTGCGCATCTGGTACTGGGGCACAGCGACAGACATAAGGTCTCTAAAATCCTGTGTGTCCACCAGGCGGAAAGGCAGCATTTCGGTAGCCAAGAGCTTACAGAGGGATAAAGTCAACCTCTTAGCTTTGTCATGGGTCGCAGGAAATGGCCTTTTATTTGTCCACATCTGAGGGACAGAGATCTGGCTGCTGTGTGTAGACGGTGTTGAGTAGGGTGTCCCTGGAAAAATGCAGGTTTGTGAGGAAAGTGCAGGCGTAGACATGATGTTGCCTTCATCCAATGTTGGTGCTATCGATGTCTGAGAGAGCTGTACACACGCACTTGTTTCCCCTTCCAAACCAATTGACGACCTACCAAGCAAACTACCTGTTGCGGTTACAGTGGTGAAAGTTGTGCGTGGAAAACCAGGTGTGACAGCTGTCCCCACAGTCCTAGAAGATGAAGAGCGCGCGGATGCACTGGAAGGGGCAGGTGGTGGATGGTTCGCTCCGCTAGGCCGCATTGCAGCACGGTGAGCTTCCCACTGGGACATATGATATTTATTCATGTGACGATTCATGGAAGAAGTTGTCAAACTGCTGAGATTTTGACCTCTACTAACAGAATCACGACAAATTTTACAGATCACATAATTTGGCCGATCTTTTGCTATGTCAAAAAAGGACCAGGCTAGGCAAGGCTTAGAGGGCATGCGACCTGCTGAGCCCCCCCGACTAGTGCTCAGAAGCACAGTGGTGGCTGAGGATGCAGTTGTAGACGTGCTACCAGTGCTCCGACTCTGTCCTGGAAGGCGCAAGGTAACGTCGTCGTCGGTTGCATCCTCCTCCACCGCCTCTGTTGACCTCCTCGAGTGCCTGACTGTGGGTTGACAGTAGGTGGGATCTAGAACTTCCTCATCAATTGTTGTGTTTGCACTCCCCTCACCCTCAGACCAAGCCTCTTCTTGCCCTGACCGAATATTTAAGTTGTCATCCCAATCTGGTATCTGCGTCTCATCGTCATCAGTATGTTCCTCATTGTCTATAACAACAGGTGTTACAGTTTGTGAAACAGGGTCAACATTATGCTCAGAAACATGGTCCTCACGGCCTGAATCAGAGTCATAGAGGTTCTGGGCATCACTGCAGATCATTTCCTGGTCTGTACTCACTGTAGCTTGGGAGCAGACTTCTGATTCCCAGGCTATAGTGTGACTGAACAGCTCTGCAGACTCAGCCATCTCAGTTCCACCATACTGTGCAGGGCGGATGGAGACTTCAGAGCTGGGAGAATGCAAGTGTGATTGGGCTGACAACTCAGAGGACTGGTGTTTTTTGGATGCGGTAGTTGAGGTGGCGGAGAGGGCACTTGTTGGACCACTTGAGATCCATTCAAGCATTTTCCTTTTTTGGCCATGATCTATCTTTGTTCCAGTTGTTCGTGTCCGTAAAAAAGGGAGCACATTGGATTGTCCACGGTAAGTAGTAGACATCTTACTTTTGCTGGAAGATGGTCTATCTTCAGCAGATGTTAATGGAGCTTTGCCACCTTCCCCACGGACAAACCCTTTTTTTTCCTTTTCCAACACGCCTCTTCCCCTTTGCACCAGCATCTGTCATTTTGCCACTCATTTTGATTGCGACAAGATTGTGCACTTAAAATGTGGAAGTAAAAATTGAGAGGTGGTGTAGATTTCAGCGGTGGTCTAGCTTTATTAACAGCAGAATAAACAACAATAATTATCCCTGACAATGCAACTACGGCCCTTAAACTGGCAGCATAGTTTGCTAGTATAATGGCTTAGTAACAATGAGTTTGAGTGTGCAATGCAGGCAGACGTGCTGCAAATATCTTTGCACTAGTGGGACAATACAGAAGTCCAACAGCCACTTTTAGGATGCCACTAAGTTTCCTCAGTGTTTGCTAGTATAATGGATTAGTAACAATGAGTTTGAGTGTGCAATGCAGGCAGATATGCTGCAAATATCTTTGCACTAGTGGGACAATACAGAAGTCCAACAGCCACGTTTAGGATGCCACTAAGTTTCCTCAGTGTTTGCTAGTATAATGGCTTAGTAACAATGAGTTTGAGTGTGCAATGCAGGCAGACATGCTGCAAATATCTTTGCCCTAGTGGGATAATACAGAAGTCCAAAAGCCACATTTAGGATGCTACTAAGTTTCCTCAGTGTTTGCTAGTATAATGGCTTAGTAACAATGAGTTTGAGTGTGCAATGCAGGCAGACGTGCTGCAAATATCTTTGCACTAGTGGGACAATACAGAAGTCCAACAGCCACTTTTAGGATGCCACTAAGTTTCCTCAGTGTTTGCTAGTATAATGGCTTAGTAACAATGAGTTTGAGTGTGCAATGCAGGCAGACGTGCTGCAAATATCTTTGCACTAGTGGGACAATACAGAAGTCCAACAGTCACTTTTAGGATGCCACTAAGTTTCCTCAGTGTTTGCTAGTATAATGGCTTAGTAACAATGAGTTTGAGTGTGCAATGCAGGCAGACGTGCTGCAAATATCTTTGCACTAGTGGGACAATACAGAAGTTCAACAGCCACTTTTAGGATGCCACTAAGTTTCCTCAGTGTTTGCTAGTATAATGGCTTAGTAACAATGAGTTTGAGTGTGCAAAGGGCAGGAGGGTACAGTGGCAGGGTTGTGGGTCTGGGTAGAGGAAAGGAAGCCTTCCTTTCTATCCCTCCTAATGGGGAAATGCAGCGAGGAAATCCCTGACCTTAGCTACACAGACGCTGTCATCTTGTGTAGCTGTTAAAATCTGTTTTCACGGCCCTGACTGTCACCTATGGCTCTGACCCTGCCGGAATTAGCCCTTACAAGGGCTGAAAGAAACTTCTATCCCTATTCTGTATAGCGCTGTGTATAGAGCATACACAGCAGTATCGGAGACAGGAGCTACGCCAGCGGTGACTGACACCAAGACGCAGAAGGCAGATAATGGCGTGCTGGAGGAAAATGTCCGTTTTTATAATGCAGGGACATGTGACATGGACATCATATCACACATGCCGTTGCTTCTCTGGCTAAAAGTCCACTTAGCTGTGTGTGTGTCTGGGATTGGCTGACATGCTGGCCCGCCCCACTACACACGCGCGCTTAGGGAAGGAAGACAAGGTAAAAAAAAAAAATTATCCAAACAGCAGTGATCTTAATGCGCTGTTCCCGCACACTATACACTGAAATTTCATAATAGTGTGAGTCACAGAGTGACTTACACTATTACAGCGGAAAGCCAGTTAGTAATTAGCTTGTCTTTTTGCTGCTAGAACCGTTCTCGAACGTATCTAGAACTATCGAGCTTTAGCAAAAAGCTCGAGCTCTAGTTCGATCTAGAACAGCCCCCAAAATCACTCGAGCCGCGAATCACTCGAGCCGCGAACTGGAGAACCTCGAACCGCGAACCGCGCTCAACTCTAATCCTTACTTACCCAGTCCTTAGCCAAGGGCTATTGTTGGGTCACTCAGGGCTTCACGTTCCTGCTCGGTGACAGGTGAGGAACCTGTATAGGGACTGAGTAGGAGTGCAGGGTACAGTGGCAGGTAAGTGAAGGAGGTGTCCATCTTCCCTTTCACTACCACTAGGACCCACCATTGTTAAAGTGTCCCCAGTGTACCCTTGTTTGTTATGGTGTTACCCCTGCAAAGTTCTGTTCTTTCCCGAAGTACATGTTGTGACACAGAAAATATTCAGCATACTGAAAGGGAAAAGTCCAAAGTGTACAGGATAATGATGAGTAGGTGATAGAGGAAACTTACCCAGCTTTTCAGCTGAGCTAGCTGTTTGACAAATGTTTGTTCTATTCAGCAGACAGCTATCTCTACTAACTCCATCATACACATGAGCGCTTAACTCAGCTGTGAGTTTTTGAGTTTTCAAGGGGTTATGAGCTGAAATCTGGTACCAGACATGTTTGCTAGCATCTAATATCTCCGGAAACAAGAGTATTAGTTATTAATATTCCAACTATCAAGTTCTTCCCTCCCCCAATATTGTCTGTCAATACAGAGAATGGAAGCCCCCATACATATCCCATGGTTTGGTTGGTCCTGCCAATATCGTTGAGTATGGCTGACTCTTATCTAGTGTGTATATGGGCCTTAAAAGGAGTGTGTTCACAGTACTAGCTTGTTTAGAGTGAGCACTATCTGTAGAGAAAGGTCAGGAAAGCTAGTGCTGTCAGCCACCAGTGATGGAGATGGTAGCATGACACAAGTGGATGGAATGATGCACTGAGCATTTTGGTCACACCAAGGGTGCACCAAGCACCCTAATTTTCATATTAGATTTCAGTTTCTATAGAATGGAAGCAGTAAGTAGAACACTAAAGGTTTGATTTTTTTTAATATCTTATCAAATCACAAAGTCAGTTCTGGCCTCATTCTGGCTCTCATATAGATGCATTGGGAGCTTGCAATGTAAGTTTTGATTTCAGGCCAGTGAAAAGTTACAGTCACAAGATGGAGCCATGGAATAGGAGCGGCTTCAGTAAAAGGTGAAGCCACTGGAAGGTGAGAGCATATGGCAGGGGGCTGATATTAAAAGCGCCACTCCAGAGCTGAAAAAAATGATGGAGTGGTACCTCAAGCTTCACACATGGAACTGAGATCAATGGTATGGGCAAACATACTCCAGTGGAATTTCTAGAGCTGCCATGTGCCACAGTCCATTCGCAGAACCAGTCTACAGAGCTACTGTAATAGCTATAGTTAAATTTCACTATGGGGAGAGTGAGTCCATTAAAGACCAGTTATTTCAATCTTGCCTCCAGGCTTCACTTCCTCCCATGCCTGCTTCTGCAGCTGCTTTTAAATTGCTTTTATGTTTATGTTGTATGTATTTTATGTATGTTTTGTATGTATTGTATGTACTGTATGTGTTGAGTGTTTGCAAAGTAAGCCTTTTAAAGACATTAAGCAAAATGACTTTAGGAAGCTAGAAAGGATATTGTAGGGTCCTTAAATAGCAGCATTATCTGTCTCTGAATTTGCTGATCATGGAGGTAAGACTGCAATGTCTATCAGTGTTTTATTTTACACTCTATGGAAATGAGCTTACACCACCAGGGGTAAGTAATGGACTTTACAGTGTTACAGTGGCTCAATATTCAGCCTGACCAACATATATCAATGCCAGTTTATCAGATATGACAAAAGGCGGGTTGTACATCCTTAACATTTCTAAATACGTTTTCCAATATTATCATAGATAATGTCTATGTTTATTAAATTCCAGAATATGGCATTTTCACTGTCATTTTAAAATGTGATCCTTGCCAGACAACAGTTTTATTGCAGGTTTCATGTTTCAGGCCATAAACTATATAGGAGATAGCTCAAGATCACACAAGGCAAGAAAACAGTGAAGTGCAACAAAGAAGAGATACATTTACACATTGAAACTTTGGAGATTGAATGAGTTATGATTGATAGGTGGAGGGCCACAACAATTTCTACTTTATCTATTGCAAATGCTGTGAATGATATAGATATATTTGATAAATTATATACTTTTTTACTTTTTGTATTAAATGTTATATTTTTTCTGATTATGTAAAATTAATATTTTCAATATTAATGGTCTGTTTTTATTCCTAAAACTATACAATGTTCTACACATTCTTACATAAAGATAAACCACTGTGTCATGTCAGCTCTCAGTTTTGTTGCAGAATATTCTCAAAGCAAATAAAAACACCTGGAGTCCAGTCTCTTTGGCAGCCAGACTCATTAGGTGTCAAGGCAGCGTCGGGCTCTGTTCACACTGCACATTCTGATAGGTAACCTGATTGTCTCCTAGTTGTTCAGCCAGATCTGCGTGTAGGTTGTATAGTTTCTGACTACAGTCTTGGCTCACCCCGTGGGTGAAGAAGGGGGAGGGGAGTTACACCAGGGCTCGATCAGGAGTTAGGGTCACGCTGACGACTCAGACCTCACTACCATCAAGCATACCTTTGAGCTAAGGGGCAGCGCAGGGTTCCCAGTCTGAGGGTCAGTTGACACTGAGCATGTGCACTTTTAATTCATCTTGAATCAATTGATTCAATCTTGGATCAATATATTTATTTTTTAGGATCTCCATAAAGCTTTAGTTTTTTTCTTCTGTTTTGGCACACATTTTTACATCCCATTTTTCCTCTTCGCCTTCTATTTTTCAATTCTAACTAGCCTCCTATGTGGCGCTCCTGAGGCTTTAGGCGCCACAGGGTACTGAACCTCCATTAGGGTGTAGTACTTTTCCTGGGACAAGGAAGGTCGGTACCGGTTTCCACTTACACATACATGCAGTATTACTGGGTTGCCCTCCCCAATGAGGACCGGACCTGGGTCGGGTCACAGTAGGGGGTCACTACAGAGGTGGGCTTACAGGACGCCACCGCACCATGGGTTTTCCAATTCACTGGAACCGAGGACCCAGGATCAGGGAGAAGCAACCACCAGGGGGAGTTAGGAGCACACAGTGGAAAGAGCAGGTTGACCTAGTGAGAGTAGTGAACCAGTCAGTGGCAGCGGCAGGGGGCAACAGCTTGGAACACATAACACAACTACAACAAGGGGAAAACAGCTTCAGACACAGAGCAGAGCGGACGTGCCGCGAGCAGCTCTGTGGGCCAAGGCGTTCAACACGGTCGCTGGGGAGAAGCAGGTGGCTGCTTCCACAGGACCAGGGCCGTCAGGATACAGAACCCTACAGGTATATTTCATGTTGTCTACCAACTCTGTAAGGGTTGTGGGGAACGGCTCGAATGTGACGCCCTGGCCGGGCCAGTTAGTCACAAATAGGCTCCTGCACTACACCTTTCCCTCACAGGTGACATCAGCCAACCTTCAAAAACCTAGTCACCCCCCACAGGACTAGATGGACACACCAGGGGGCGGAACCAGGCGGTTGGAAGATACCCACCAAGGAGTCTAGACAGCCTGGGGTGGGAACGTAGAGAGATCTGTTTAGAGTTCAAGTTGGAGAGGAGTGTGGACTGGATCTGTGTGCAGCTCCAGCAGAGGCTAATACCCCAAATTGAATGGTGCCAGGGTAAGAGCCCTGGTGCCATTGGCTAGGAGGCAGACGGCGGTCTCCGTCTGCAGGAACCGGGAAGACGGCTCGGTGGAACCGAGGTGGACCGGGACAGGGTAGTGGCCCGCCGGTACCGACCCGGGGAACCGACTCGGAAACCGGAGCACACAAGGAGGTACTCAGACCCTGAAGCCGGGACCGGCACCGACTGACACCAGTTAATTTACCGATTGAGGCCAGGACTAGAGGTCCTGTCCCACCCAAAGTCCCTATTAGAAGACAACAGCCCACCGAGGGGGATAAAAAGCAACCGCCACGGCTTAGAGATCCCACGAGCCAGCGTCTGCGGGCAAGGGCTCCTTAGGCCACATCTAGCCAGGAGCGGACTCCTGAATTTGCAAGCACAGGCAGTCCACCATTACACAAAGGTGCAGGAGAAAGACAGAGACCACCAGCCGGGTGGGGGGACCAGAACGCAGCCGACTGCGGGCACTGACCACCATCACCTTGGTTTACCAGCGACTTGTGTGTTTCCTTCAATAGTGAGTACACCAGCACCCTGCGGTCGTCCATCTCCCTGCACCAAAACCACAACGGGTCCCGGGGCCACCATCCCTACCCACGGAGGGGTTAACAACTTGCTGCATAACATCTCCCCCGGGTGCCCCATAACTGCAGCGGTGGTGTCCAACCTCACCACACACCGTGGGTGGCGTCACGAACTTAGTACGGCTCAGCCCGTACATATATGTCCTACATCCACCACTACAATTCCCCTTTTTGATCAAAGTGACCGCGAGACCCCCGAGTCCGGACACCCTCGAGCCACCCACAGAAGGTTCGGATCCGAGCAGCTCGGCTGCTGCGAGTGGGGCGGCACAAGAACAGTCACCAGACCTGTCCCACCAAGTCTGCAGCCAAATAGCAAATAGGATTCGGGGCTGAGGTCCTCGACTGGCCCCAAATCGGAACCGTGCTATCAGCATACAGAATGGGACACTTTACTGACACCGGGGTCCCCAAGTGCTTCACTCCGTGGGGATCCGATCCTTAACTCATCAAAGGAGGAAGAACCCATAGACTGACACACTCCGGATCTGACCTTCCACGGATTCAGGATCGGCTGGAGCCCATCGTGGCAGAGACCGGTACTCTGGGGCAGTGCGTGAACTACCTGTTAGTAAAAAGACCTGGAACCGCAGCCCCTGTCTTTGTCTCTCCTTTACCGGCGCCCAGCTCTGCAGCTCTAACGGGGACTACCACCACCCTTGTCCGTCCTCCATCATCCTCCCCGGGGTAATCCCGCTCCACCTGTGGGGAGCGACACCATCCCGGCTGCGATCCTCACCATCAGCCCCGGAGAGCTGCACCCGCAGCGGCGTCCCATCCCTGGCCGCGCTCCACAGGTGGCGTCACGATCTAAAAAGACTTTCCTAACTGTCGCTACCACCCCATCCTCCATCCTGCCTCCCTTCCACAGCCTTCCCTCCGTCCTGTATGTCTCGGGGTCATGAAACCGGGCCAGGCCAGCCCGTGATGACGCAGAGGATCTGCACCCCCGACCCGGCAACGTGTCAGATGAAACTCCCTCGACCCCGGGGTGTTACACCTAGCTAGCATGATCTTCCACTTATGGAATTCCTCATTAGGTTCTCCTCTCATAATACATTACTAAATAGCACTGCAGGCCCCAGCCACCTTAACATTAGTGGCTGGACAGAGCCTTCATCGTCCAGAGCATTTGGTTCTGATATCTCTTCCATCACCAGCGCTACTAACAGAATTAATATGGTGGTGTCTGCCAACAGAAGCAGACATAGCAGTAGCAGATCTTGGTGAAGATGTGAAAGGGTGCAACCAGTTGGACGCCCACGGATCCCAAGAACAAGACTGTGAAATATCCCATTTCAATAGAACACTGGCCACAAATGCATATGTGCATCACATGTTCAGCTGCTTCCAGCCTAATAGCTTGCAGAGGTCATATAGTATTTCTGACTGGTGTGACCGAGGAGCTCTGGGCATCAGTTATGTCTTCTACTTTCCTTATAAAAATTAATGAAGTTAACTTGTGCTAAGTTGATGCTATTCCTTCTCACCACTGATGTAATACAGTGCAGACAATGCCAAGATGATGCTGTCTGTCTAGTGCAACAGGAAGTCCTAGAAGTTGCTATAAAAATCTTAAAGAGGTCTACACAGCGGTTTTGGGGCACCCATGACTGAATGTATCTACGTGGACGACTGGGCTGCTATTCATCCTATATGAATAAATTTGGACTTGAAAATATTTCTCCTATTCAAAGCTAAGCATTGTGCCTTGGAAAGCCTTGGAAGTCAATTCATAGATTTTAACCTTTTCGTCTTTATTTGTCCGAGTCACAAGCTGCATGTAAATTGCTGTTTTCCTTCCCATCTTCCCCCTTACTCTATATTTTCCTTAGGGACAAGGGGGAGTTTAGCTAGGTCAGCCACTGTGGAACAGGGGCACCACTAAAAATTAGGCGCACTTCCTCCGTCGATAGGTAGATGAAATTGGGAATAGGGCTATGTTAGGCTATTTTTAGGAACCAGGGAATGTTAATATCCTTTCACATTTGCTAGCCAGTGTTGGCATTTTTTTTGCACCATCTTTTTATTTTTATTATTATTATGATTATTATGATTATTATTATTATAGCACCATTTATTCCATGGAGCTTTACATGTGAAAAGGGGTATACAGTTAGGTCCAGAAATATTTGGACAGTGACACAATTTTCGCGAGTTGGGCTCTGCATGCCACCACATTGGATTTGAAATGAAACCTCTACAACAGAATTCAAGTGCAGATTGTAACGTTTAATTTGAAGGTTTGAACAAAAATATCTGATAGAAATTGTAGGAATTGTACACATTTCTTTACAAACACTCCACATTTTAGGAGGTCAAAAGTAATTGGACAAATAAACCAAACCCAAACAAAATATTTTTATTTTCAATATTTTGTCGCAAATCCTTTGGAGGCAATCACTGCCTTAAGTCTGGAACCCATGGACATCACCAAACGCTGGGTTTCCTCCTTCTTAATGCTTTGCCAGGCCTTTACAGCCGCAGCCTTCAGGTCTTGCTTGTTTGTGGGTCTTTCCATCTTAAGTCTGGATTTGAGCAAGTGAAATGCATGCTCAATTGGGTTAAGATCTGGTGATTGACTTGGCCATTGCAGAATGTTCCACTTTTTTGCACTCATGAACTCCTGGGTAGCTTTGGCTGTATGCTTGGGGTCATTGTCCACCTGTACTATGAAGCGCCGTCCGATCAACTTTGCGGCATTTGGCTGAATCTGGGCTGAAAGTATATCCCGGTACACTTCAGAATTCATCCGGCTACTCTTGTCTGCTGTTATGTCATCAATAAACACAAGTGACCCAGTGCCATTGAAAGCCATGCATGCCCATGCCATCACGTTGCCTCCACCATGTTTTACAGAGGATGTGGTGTGCCTTGGATCATGTGCCGTTCCCTTTCTTCTCCAAACTTTTTTCTTCCCATCATTCTGGTACAGGTTGATCTTTGTCTCATCTGTCCATAGAATACTTTTCCAGAACTGAGCTGGCTTCATGAGGTGTTTTTCAGCAAATTTAACTCTGGCCTGTCTATTTTTGGAATTGATGAATGGTTTGCATCTAGATGTGAACCCTTTGTATTTACTTTCATGGAGTCTTCTCTTTACTGTTGACTTAGAGACAGATACACCTACTTCACTGAAAGTGTTCTGGACTTCAGTTGATGTTGTGAACGGGTTCTTCTTCACCAAAGAAAGTATGCGGCGATCATCCACCACTGTTGTCATCCGTGGACGCCCAGGCATTTTTGAGTTCCCAAGCTCACCAGTCAATTCCTTTTTTCTCAGAATGTACCCGACTGTTGATTTTGCTACTCCAAGCATGTCTGCTATCTCTCTGATGGATTTTTTCTTTATTTTCAGCCTCAGGATGTTCTGCTTCACCTCAATTGAGAGTTCCTTAGACCGCATGCTGTGTGGTCACAGCAACAGCTTCCAAATGCAAAACCACACACCTGTAATCAACCCCAGACCTTTTAACTACTTCATTGATTACAGGTTAATGAGGGAGACGCCTTCAGAGTTAATTGCAGTCCTTAGAGTCACTTGTCCAATTACTTTTGGTCCCTTGAAAAAGAGGAGGCTATGCATTACAGAGCTATGATTCCTAAACCCTTTCTCCGATTTGGATGTGAAAACTCTCATATTGCAGCTGGGAGTGTGCACTTTCAGCCCATATTATATATATAATTGTATTTCTGAACATGTTTTTGTAAACAGCTAAAATAACAAAACTTGTGTCACTGTCCAAATATTTCTGGACCTAACTGTACATAATAGGATCAAATAAACAAAAAAAATGTTCAGCCTGCCATTCACCATACGACCTTTTCATCCAGGTGCACAGAAAGAAAGAAGGAGGGCAGTCCACCGCCACAGGAAAATCCAAATACAAAGAAGGAATTCCAGCACCTGCAGTCCAATCTTCAATTTAAATAAAACATCCTTTTATTGGAAACATGTTAAAATATACATGTATAATAGAAAATCCTTTTGCGTTTCAGGTCATGGTAACCCTTACTCATAAGTCACCATGACCTGAACGCGTAAGGACTTTCTATTGTACATGTATATTTTAACATGTTTCCAATAAAAGGATGTTTTATTTAAATTGAAGATTGGACTGCAGGTGCTGGAATTCCTTCTTTGTATTTGGATATACATAATAGGGACAAGTACAATAATCATAAACAAAACAAGGCACAGACAGGCACAGGAGGATAGAGGACCCTGCCCGCAAGGCCTCACAGTCTGGGTGAGGATACAGTAAGAGGGGGCAGAGCTGGCCATGCGCTGCTATAGTGGACTGAGGGTTACGACAGGTTGTAGGCTTGTCGGAAGAGGTGGGTCTTCAGGTTCCTTTTGGAGCTTGTCAAGGTGGACGAGAGTCTGATATGTTGTGCCATCTATTGTTATACTGTTTTTAAATTGATTTAATTAACTAATATTTTTATGGCAATTGTTTTGTTAATCTAGGATAGACTTTCCCCCTCAAAGTTTAGTTAACTTAATTGAACAGTGATGTAGCTTTTGAGGCTATTGAATATTTTTTTGGGGGTATAACAAATCACAAAAAGAGCAAGAGAATCGTTCACACTTTCATTTCTGAATTAAAAGATTGTTTCAGAAATAAATAATATAACAACAAAAAACCACTTCTCATATGGAATAACTTTGTCAATATTTTAATGAAGATCAAGAGCAAAAGTTAGATGGCTTATCTGTGAAATGGAAAATCTTAAAAGTAGTTGTTGCCTTGGTATGTATTAGCTGTGAGATTGTCCGCAGTCATTCCAATTGATTACTCTGTATAATTGAGATTAGGTGATATGTACCGTAACTATATCCTTTACCCTTGTCAGAGTGTGATACAATTTTGGTTTTAGGGATTTAAAGTGTGAGAATCTGTTTCTCTGCAGGGAATCGCTGCTTGCAATGATTGCAGTTAATAAAGTGACTTGTGACTCCATAGGACATCTTGGGAAGTGGATTAGCTTCTTTCTTAATATGATCAAAAAAGCAATGGGCAGCTCACCCAGCGAGAGCTATGATTTACTTTGTACAGATCTGTGTCATGAAGTCTTCATCTTCTGAACTACTGAAAACAAAGTTAGATGGGCATTTGTAAGAAGTTTTATTGGAAGTAGAGCATTTGTCGGCTATATTTATATTTATGAAGTCAGTGCAAAACGTCAGACAAAATTGCAGATTGTATAAAAAATCTTAAAAACTTACAATTAATCTGTCATGTCAGCAAAACAAGTGATATAATAATAGGAAGCACCTCATTTCATAGGTAAATCCTATTGAAAATGTTCATGGGTGTTACGTATTCTTTATTATTTCTTTATAAGGAGACTAAAAAAGTGAAAAGGGGGAAATAAAGTATAACACATTTTTCAAGGTTTATGTGTAAACTGCTCATACATGTTTACCATGCCAAATTCTTACATTTGAAGTCCTAATCAGACTAAGATTACTTTAGAGCTTTACTTTTTAATATTTATCTCAACATTAGTGATGACAGACCTGGACTGTAAAAGTCTGCATCCTCGTGGTTTCAAAAGTATCTGGGTGCCAGGCCCGGAGTTCTTAGGGATCTCTGGTTTATGATCCGGATCCGGCAACTTGGGAAATAAAAAAAAGTAAAGGAAAAGTAAACAAAATAAGAATCAAGCAAGTGTGTTATACTTACTGAGTCTCCGGTGAGGCTGTAATGGCTCTCGTGACCACTCACTTATTTTCATTATTGCTTCCCCCTCCCACCAGCAGTCATGGCATCTTTGATTGGTTGCAGTCAAACGCACCCCTAGCTTGTGTGACAGAATGTCTGACTGCATTCAATCACAGGCCCTGTCTGCAGGTCTCTATTGTGGTGTAAAATTAAATAAATTTTTGAAAAAATTGTCATAAGGACCCCCGGAATTATGATACCCAGCACAGATAAAGAATATATCTACAGGCTGCAACCCCCATCCATGCGTTAATCTTGGCTGTGTATCGAAATAAGAGGAACCGCATGTGGCTTTATCTGTACTGGTATCAATATGGGGGGGACCCCACACCAATTGTTTTATTTATTTATCACTAGTATGAGGACACAGACAGCCTTTATGATTCCAACCAATCACAAATGCTGTCTCAGAGGGTGGAGGCGTGGTCCAATGGCAGCCATTCAGAGACACCGGTGGAAGGGGAAAGCAGTGAATATGCATTAGAGATGATTATTGGAAGTACCGCTACAGCCGCAGGAACTGGTAAATATGTACTGCTTTAATCCTTTTTTATTTTCTTTCTTTTACAGCCCCCTACACCATTTTACAACACATCACTTTTGCCTCTCATTGAATTTAATGGGTTCAGCTAGGACTGAATCCAATTGGCTAAGATTGCCCATCCAATCGCCAATCTCAGGTGGTCTCGGAGATCCTGAACTGATCCAGCCCTTGGCAGGATCGCTGATCTCTAGTCACGTACAGCACTCTGCTGCCTCTAATTGTCAGGACAATACACAATTGACTGACTATTAATACACGAGGCAACGGCTACTTTAACTACTAGGCCAATTATTGGGCAACTAAGGGTGGCTTTACATGCTGCGATATCCGGCCCGATATCGCTAGCATGACACCCGCCCCCATCGTTTGTGGGCGACGGGCATATCGCTGCCTGCCGCGCACAAAATTGCGCACCCCCGTCACACATACTTACCTGTCCTTCGACGTCGCTGTGACCGGCGAACCGCCTCCTTTCTAAGGGGGCGGTCCGTTTGGCGTCACAGTGACGTCACTAAGCGGCCGCACAATGTAAGCGGAGGGGCGGAGATGAGCGGGACGTAACATCCCGCCCACCTCCTTCCTTCCGCATTGTGGCCGGAGGCAGGTAAGGAGATGATCCTCGTTCCTGCCGCATCACACGTAGCGATGTGTGCTGTCGCAGGGATGAGGATCAACTTCGCCCCAGCGACAGCAGCGATAACTGGCAGCGGACCCCCATGTCAACGAGGAGCGATTTTGGACGTTTTTGCAATGATCCAAAATCGCTCCTAGGAGTCACACGCTACGACATCGCTAGAGCGGCCGGATGTGCGTCACAAAATCCGTGACCCCAACGAGATCGCTGTAGTGAAATCGTAGCGTGTAAAGCCCACTTTAGAGTGAGCGTATGGTATATATATAACCGATTTCAATGCATGGAATATATATAACTTGGTACAGTCACTGCCAACTACCAATAATTCAACATTAGAAAAATTAATACTCACTGCTACCACCAATTGCTTATGCAAGCCGATTGGGCACCCATTCAGGCAGCGTAAGGCATCACAGGTATTGTTTAAAGAGCAAAAGGAATGATGCTATTAAATTTTATATATTTGATCCAAAAGATAAGCACGGTTTATAAAAATACACAAAACATTTTACATATGGCACAAAACAATACAGTATATACAATTACTGTAAATAAAAGAAAAGCATAAACAAAAGACAATTACTATACCTATGTCACAGCAGTAGCATCAGAGTTTAGAGGAGGGAAGTTATTCTAATAGAAAATATGTAACAATCCTACACCGAAGTCCACCTTCCAGCAATGAACACGGTGTCAATGAAAGCTTCTGTATTTATTAACAGTCACCCACAGATACTTCCCCTTGATGACCTCATATGGGGGCTGATTGTGGAATGTGCTCCGCCTTTCAGAATTTCAGAAGATCCCCAACTTACAGGATATCTTCACCCTGAGGGTTAAAGGTGGAACATATCATGGTCATGTTTCTTATCACTATTTTATTTTTCTATAGACATGAAACATTCTATATGTATTGTCATCCATCTGCACTATATTAATTCAGAGCTCATAGGCCAGCCTCACAATTTTTAAAAAATATGAATGCTCTTCCTCTTGTGATCACGAAGCTGACAATGTAGCTACCATAAATATCATCAATAGAAACCCCAATATTCATCACTGACCATTGGTGCCCAGAGGTCAAGAATGATCTTTTGAAATTCAACAGTTCTCCTCTGCGTGAATGAAAAAAAGAAAAAAAAAGATGACATCAAGCCCTTGTGCTAGTATTTAATAGGTGTCTATCAGATACCCCCATTACTAGTCCAGTAATAAAAATGAAAATCACACTCAAAAATCCTTTATTGAAATAATCACTCCTCTACATTTCCTTTCTTCACCAATTTGTTAGATAAAACATTCCTGAGCTGGTCTGCCATAGTCTATAACATTCAATATAGTCTACTGAATACAAAGTAGTCCACAAATGAAAACCTGAAAAAAGAGAGGGGAAAAATGACACTTTCCCTCTTTCACCAATTTACTAAGAAAAAAAAAATTCCCAGCATGTCCGATGTAGTCAATGGAATTCAAAGTAGTTCACAAATGAAAAAAGGAAACAAAAAAGAGAAACCAAAAACAAGGTACTTTCCCTCGTTAACCAAGTTATTAAATAAACAAATTCCCAGCAGGTCTGACTTAGTCCATGGAATCACACATCCAAAGCCAATTAAGCCTCATTCTGATGCTCCATAGGTTTTTCAACAGCAACTGCAGAGTCACGTTGCACTCTGGGAGACCTGGCGATTCTGATTAGTGGTGACATCAGTAACGTAACTGACGCCCACACTAATCAGAATTGCCAGATTACACAGAGCTCAGCTTTACCTGGAACATCTAAAGAGCAGTGACATCTATTACGTTACTGATGTCACTGCTAATCAGAATCACAGGGTCACTCAATAACCATGAACCTTCCCAGCCTGATAATATCAGCTCTCAGCTATCTGCTTTACATTTTCTGGTTATTATTTATGTATTTCTGTATTTATTTATTATGTTCCCAATCTTAAAAAGCTTTAGAATGCAATTTTATAAAATGTCGGGAGGGTTGTGCAATTATATGTCAGCCTGATACTTATCCATCTATGTCTATCTATCTATACCAAACAATGTCTATCTAATATCTATTTAGTATCGAAGTAATCTATCCAGCTTTCCTTTTGTTACCCCCATGCGTTTTTTTAGAGCATAAATGCAGCAAATCCACAATCATTTTTATACCTGCATTTTTATAGTGTTTTTGACTGACTTCATTGAAGTCAATGGGGTAAAAAATGCTGCAAAAATGCTGAAAGAATCGATATGCCACAGATTATATTCTGCATTAAATCTGCAAGTCACAAATAAGCAACATGTGCATGACACTTCAGGATTCTCATTGACATTGCGGACATCAAGATTTCCTTTAGGTTTTTTTGACAAATCTACACTCAAAAATGCATAAAAAAATGATAAAAACAAAACATGTGCACACAGCCTAAGGAGTAGGACAATGAAGATGCATATGAATAGATATTGGCACAAATGTTTTGGTTATGACACATCATTGTGTCACATTTAATCACAAGGTTTTTGACAGAAAACTGTGTAAGCATATCACTAAGCTATTTTTCCAAAGAAAGTTAAAAGGGTGGTTCACCCATATTTTTTATTGTCTAGTTCAATATTATATTGAGAAACAATGTTTCTCTCAAATACCTTGTGTGGGCAATAGTGCCTGTAAGAGGCGCTATTGCAGACCGCTGTTCCCCGCTCCGGTGATGTCATGTCAAGTGCCGCACACGTCACATTCCTGCGGCCGGCTGCAATCTTCCTGACTCACTGGGCTGTGGACGGTGTTTCACTGCTGTCAGAGCACAGCGCGTCTCCTGCTTGCAGCGTTCTGCTGTGAGGGAGCAGGTAGGAGGGAGCAGGGAGCAGATGGACCGTGACAGCGGTGAAACACCACTCACAGCTCAGTGAGTCAGGAAGACTATAGCCGGCCGCAGGGATGTGACGTCACTGGAGCAGGGAACAGCGGTCTGAAATAGCGCCTCTCACAGGCACTATTGCCAACACAAGGTATATGAGAGAAACATTGTTTCTCAAGATAATATCGAATTAGACAATAAAAAATATGGGTGAACCACTCCATTAAGGTTACAAACAAGTAAATAACATTTCAGATATTACGAAATTGTGTACAGTTGAGGATGGTGGAATAAAACAAAATAATATTTCCCAAATTGTCATCTTGAATAAGTTGCAATATTAACAGTAGCTGATATGTGGATTGAAGTCAAACAAAGACAAGTAGATTATGATTACACAATGCAAATAATTATAGCTAGTGATTGGGTAGAGAAACATCTGTTCAGCAGAGAAGTGGTCAGAAGTGTCTGTAACATGGACTGTTGGACAGTTAAGATTAAGGAGCTTCAAACTACTTAGACCTGGAAGCAATTAATGATAATCTATGGGCGCCTTGGAAGAACAGTAATTACATGCATACATAAAAATCAACTTACTCTTATACTGTAAATCTCAGTTACTGATAAGGGTAAGTCTTATATCTGAAAAACAAAGCCACCAAGAATTCTAAACATAAGAAGTGGTAACCAGGAACTTGCATCAGCCTGTAGCATGGTGCAGGGCAGCAGTTGTGGGTGTGGGATTGACTCCAGATGCCCCAGCACTGTACAAGAAAGATGTGGTCCTAGCTAACTGTCACGAACCACCGGGGGGGTCACTCAGAAATCCCCCGCGCTGGCTACCAGTACGTCACGATCGGGGGGTAACCAGCAGGAGTCACCCCTCCTTTATACCTCCCGACCGACAGACAGAGCACGTGACGCGCTCTCTAGCGCCCCTCTTATAGTCAGGCCAATTATGGAATTGCCCGACAATAAGCAAGGAGGCCGCTATACTACTTATGCCGATTATTGAAGGGTCCCCGGTGAGAGTAGGGTATATATTCCCCCGACCTCTGCGGGCGGAATATATAAAACCTCCCCGAATCTCACTGGCCTCCCCACAATAATCCTTGGCACAACTCGCTGCCACCAACCGCTTCACGGTAACTATTAGCCGAACACACAGACGTGGGATTCAAGATCGAGAAAACAGAACAGCCCAAGATTAATTATATAATTTAATCAGCCTAAAGCACACTAGAAACTACAATATATACAATAGGGAATCTACAGAATATACATATGTCAGAGTACAGTTACAATCAAAGCATGGGTTACAAACAGGCATACACAGTTCCAGCAGTTACCTTGTGCGTCTGGCCACAGGGGGGCGCCGTGAACCAGGTTTCTAGGATCCTTCCCACAGATGTTTCCTACACGTGACCCCCAGCGAAAGAACACTGGAAAATGGCCGAAGTAGGGTTATCAACCTGGGCAAACCAGGTCCCCTCCTACCTTAGTGACCTCAGAGGGAGCACTGCTCCACCCCTGGCTGGAGTTATGGACAATATCCACAACATGGAATATGGGCCATAACTTTGCCTTGGAGCGTCGTAGGCGGACGCCAACGCTCTCATTGTGACAGTTATGAATTTAGCTACAGAACGAGAGGACTCATGACTTGTCTACTAGTTCCCCATTGGCTGATATCACGCCTGGGGTACTTCCCAATGTCCTACTCCCATAAAAAAGGTGTGCCAGCATCGTCCGCATGCAGAGACACCATTTTTATGGTTGCCATATTTATCGGAAATATGGCTTGCGAGATATGAACCATATTTTACTGGAGTCGTTCTGTCTGGATACTTCCAAGCTTGCTAATTAGATAGCAGCCCCTACCACAGGGTCACGGCAGGGAGTCATCCTGTGTCCATTGTTCCCACATCATCTAATCTCCATATCACAGGAGATGGCCATGGAGGTGTAAGTGGAACACAGACCAGTTCCTTTGACACCTATCTGCTAAACAAACCGTTTATCCCTGTGGTAAATTTTCTGATTGAAGGAGTTGTGTGAAGGAAAGGGGGGGTGACACCAGGAGAGGGCTTCCTGACATAACTTGAATATCATGATTTATCGTCATATCTCCGGATTTACCTCACACCTCCCCCCTTTTGAGGGCGCTAGGGGGCAGCACACTCCGGTGTTCCCCCGTGCGCCCGTCCGCGACCTCTCCTTGTCGGGACAGCCCGTCTGCGTTACCGTGGTCACGGCCCCTTTTGTGTCGAATGGTGAAGTTGTATTGCTGGAGCGCCAGGCTCCATCACAACAACCTGCCATTCGTCCCGGAGACAGTGTGTAACCAGCTGAGGGGATTGTGGTCCGTCTCCACGATGAAGTGGCGCCCGTATAGATAGGGTTGCAGACGCTGCAGGGCCCACACTATGGCCAGGCACTCCTTTTCCATCGCGGAATAGGCCACTTCCCTTGGTAACAGCTTCCTGCTCAGGTACAAGACTGGGTGCTCTTGGCTCGCAGAGTCCACCTGGCTGAGCACCGCACCGAGGCCGAAGTCACTGGCGTCGGTCTGTACTACAAACGGCCGCGTGAAGTCGGCTGCCTGTAGCACGGGCGGGCTGGACAGGGCGTCCTTTAGGGCCCGGAAGGCTGTCTCGCAGTCCATTGTCCAATCGACTGCAGAGGGCAGCTTCTTCTTGGTGAGGTCCGTCAAGGGCTTTGCCAGGCTACTATAGCATGGAACAAACCTCCTATAGTACCCAGCGGTCCCCAAGAAGGACATCACCTGCTTCTTGGTCCTGGGGGTGGGCCAGGACGCGATGGCCTCCACTTTCTCAGGCTCGGGCTTCAGTGTTCTCCCGCCTACCCGGTGACCGAGGTACTGGACCTCGCTCATGGCCAGCTGACACTTTCCCGGCTTGATGGTCAAACCTGCCTGGTGGATCCGCCTGAGCACCTGTGCTAGATGCTCTAGGTGATCTTCCCAGGTGGGACTGAAGACGGCAATGTCATCCAGGTACGCGGCCGCGTACCCTTCAAGTCCCTTGAGCAGGGTGTTGACCATCCGCTGGAAGGTGGCAGGGGCATTCCTCATCCCGAATGGCATCACCGTGGACTCGTACAGTCCAAATGGGGTAATAAAGGCAGAGCGTTCCCTGGCCTTGCGAGTCAGGGGGATCTGCCAATATCCCCGGCTCAGATCCATGATGGTCAGGTACTGAGCCCCGGCCAACTGATCGAGCAGGTCATCGATGCGTGGCATTGGGTACGCATCGGCGACCGTGACAGCATTGAGCCCCCTGTAGTCCACGCAGAACCGAGTGGTTCGGTCCTTCTTAGGGACGAGGACTACAGGCGAGGCCCAAGCGCTGTTGGATGCCTGGATCACCCCCAGCTTCAGCATCTCGTCAATCTCCTGGCGCATGTGTTGCTGCACCTCCAGGGAGACCCGATATGCTGAACGCCGGATCGGGGGATGATCCCCAGTGTCCACGTGATGGACAGCCAAGTCAGTCCTTCCGGGCTGGTTGGTAAACAACCCCCGGAAGGGGTGTAGGGTGGCCCACAGCTGGGACCGCTGGTCCTCCAAGAGCTGGTGGCCAACCTCCACATCCTCAATGGATCCGCCTGCCCTAACCTGGGCTAGCATATCCAAGAGGGTTTCCGCTTCTCCCTCCTCGGGCAGGTTGCACACGGGGAGCGCACATGCCTCCCGCTCATGATGTGCCTTCATCATGTTCACATGGAAGGGCTTCCGCCTTCCACGGGCAGGGTCCAGGGTGACCAGGTACGTCACAGGGTTGAGCTGCTGGTACACGAGGTATGGGCCTTCCCAGGCTGCCTGAAGCTTGTCCTGTGGTACGGGGACCAGTACCCACACCTTTTGACCCACTTGGTAGGTCCTCTCACAAGCGTTCTGGTCGTACCAACGCTTCTGATCGGCCTGGGCTTGAGCCATATTGTCGTGTACCAGTTGCGTCAAGGCCTGCATTTTGTCCCGGAAGCGCATGACATACTCGATAACCGACACTCCAGGGGTGGCCAAATCCCCTTCCCAAGCCTCTTTCACCAGAGCCAGGGGGCCCCGCACACGTCGCCCGTACAGGAGCTCAAACGGTGAGAATCCCGTTGAGGCCTGTGGAACCTCCCGGTAAGCAAATAACAGGTGTGGGAGATACCGCTCCCAGTCACGCCCGTGGGAGTCGACCAACATCTTAAGCATCTGCTTTAGGGTGCCATTGAACCGCTCGCACAGGCCATTAGTCTGTGGATGGTACGGGCTGGCCACCAGATGTCGCACCTGGACTTGCTTACAGAGGGCCTCCATCAGCTGGGACATGAATTGGGTCCCCCGGTCAGTGAGCATTTCCTGGGGAAAACCCACTCGGGAGAAAATCTCCAGCAAGGCGGTGGCCACCTTGTCAGCCCGAATGGACGACAAGGCCACTGCTTCTGGGTACCGGGTGGCATAGTCCACTACCGTCAGTATGAAGCGTTTCCCGGAGCTGCTGGGGATGGCCAGCGGGCCGACCAGATCCACAGCCACCCTCCTGAAAGGCTCATCGATGATGGGCAGAGATACCAGTGGGGCTTTGGGGTGTGGCCCCGTCTTCCCCACTCTCTGACAGGTTTCACACGAACGGCAGTAGGCAGCCACATCGGCCCCCATTTTTGGCCAGTAGAAATGCTGGTTTAACCTGGCCTTGGTCTTAGCGATCCCTAGGTGTCCGGCCATCGGAATCTCATGTGCGATCCGCAACAACTCCGTCCGGAACGGATAGGGTACCACTAACTGTCGGTCCCTGGGCCACGCCTCCGGTGAACCCTGCTGGACCGTGACCCGGTACAGCCGTCCTTGGTCCCAGACCACTCGCTCCGGGTCCGATTCCGAGGGAGGCTGTGCCGCCTGCACCTTTAGAGCTTTCAGGCTGTCGTCAGCTTCTAACGCTGCCTGAAACCCCTGACTAGATGTGGCCAGAATCGACGAGACTGTCACATCTTCGGTCAGTACCCCGGGACCTGTGTCCTGGCCTCCACCTGACTCGGCTGCCACTTGATCAGAAGGGGAAGAGCTATCGGACCTCCGGGAGGCCCCTTGGCTTCCAGCACTCCCACTGCGGGTGACAGCGGCCACAGCCGCTGCGACCGTGGGCCGTGCCTGCTCCTCCTCCGTTCCTGACCAAGTCGCCGGTTCAGGCAGACCTACCTGGCTTCCTGACACCCCGGTTGTGGGGGAACCCTGCACCGAGATCTTACCTGGGAGCACTTCCGCTCCGGGACCGGCCCCAATCTCACCTGCCTGTTCCCCTCCTGCAGCAACAGAACCCCGCTGTGAAATCTCTGGGGACCCCACATTTGCTGTGGTAGCCCCCACCCCACACACTGGTCCTCCCCCTGCAGCACCCTGCTCTCTGCTTATCCCTGCAGAGGGCAACAGATCCCAGCTCACAGGCTGATTACTTGTAGAGGCATTGTCACACCTTTCTCTGACCCCCTCCCCTGTCACAGCTGCAGCTGAGTGTGTGTCTATGGTGTCTATGCAAGCAGAAAAATCAGAGTTCACTCCCCCCTCTCTCACATCATTCATAGATAACACATTAACATTGTCCGGAGGCATGTCAGTACTGGCTGAAGGGTCAGCCCTTGGGGGGGGGCCCAAACTGGGAGGTTATCTGCCCCAAATCTGTCCCAAGTAACACGTTTGCGGGGATCCGATCAGTTACCCCCACCTCTCTCACCCCTCGCCCTGCGCCCCAGTCCACATAAATGCCAGCAACAGGCAGCGCCGGGTCAATGCCTCCAATCCCGGAGACAGCAAGGGTTTTTCCAGGTATCAAGTCTTGGGGGGACACCATCTCAGGCCGCACCAGAGTCACCTCCGAGGCGCTGTCTCGCAGTCCTATGGTCACAGACCGGCCGACGGTGACAGGTTGGAAGCTGTCCAGGGACCTACCACCACCCCCACCCACACAATACACCTTGGGCGGCCCTTGGGACGGGGACGGAGCCGGGGCCTTGGGACGCTGAGGGCACATGGCCTTGAAGTGTCCAGGTAGGTTGCACTGGTGGCACCGTCTTGGCTCTGCCACGGGCCTGGAGAGGGGAGTTGAGGGGGACACCCCCTGCAGTCTAGGGGCAGGTGGGGCAGTCGTAGAATTCATCTTACCCCCTCTCCAGGTGCTGCTGGTGGCTGCTCTCCTGGCCTCAGGAGCCCGATTGTTGGTGTAGTCATCGGCCAGGGCAGCTGTAGCCGTGGACCCCTTTGGCTTCTGGTCTCGGATGAACTGGCGGAGATCCTCAGGGCAGTTCCACAAGAGTTGCTCCGTGATGAACAAGTCCAGGATCTCCGGTCCGGTGGTAAGCTGCAGGCCTTGGGTCCAGTGGTCGGCAGCTCGGGCAAGTGCCCGCCGGTGGTCAGCCCAGGAGTCCTTTGGTCCCTTTTGCAGGGTCCGGAACTTCTTGCGGTAGGACTCCGGAGTGAGGTTGTACTGTTGGATTAGGGCCCGCTTGATTGTGTCGTAGCCCTGATCTGCCTCAGTAGGCAAGTCCCCAAGGATTTCCAGGGCCTTACCCCTTAAACGGGGGGTCAGGTATTTGGCCCACTGGTCCTTGTCCAGATGGTGCTGCAGGCAAGTCCGTTCAAAAGCAGTCAGGAAAGAGTCCAAGTCTCCATCCTTCTCCAGCACTGGGAAGTCCTCAACACGGACCTTTGGAAGTTTGGTGTTTTGAAGGTCACATGTGGCTGATGAGGGCCGGAGCTGAGCTAGCTGCAGCTGGTAGTCACGCTCTGCCTGTTGCTGTCGCTCCGCAGCCTCACGCTCTGCCTGGCGCTCTCGCTCTTTACGCGCTGCCTGCCGCTCCGCAGCCTCAGCCTCACACGCTGCCCTGCGCTCCGCAGCTTCACGTTCTGCCCTGCGCTCTGCCATGAGTTCCTTGTAGCCCTCCCGGTCTCCAGCCTGGAGTAGGGCCATAGCCATTTGAAGAAGGCTATCCGAGCCTCCCAGGCTCGGTGGAATGGCACGTGGTGATCTGCGGCCCGCTGCAGAGCCAGGTGATTCACTGTCCATTTCAGAGCGGAGGACTGGCATCTGGCTCGTTGAGGACCCTTGGGCGAGCTCCTCCTCATCTTGTCCAGCAGTGCCAGGTTGTGCAATGTCCTCTGCAGAGCTGTTCTCTGGCGTCTGGCTCCTGGAGGACTCGTGGACAACCTCCTCATCGTCTCTGGCCTGAGCATCGGCCATTCCTTTGGCTTTGCTCCTGGTGCCATCAGCCATTCTTGCAGACTTTGGTCACTGACACAGAACTGACACCTGATGTGCCCACACACCTTACAGTATCTGCACTCTGACACTCTAGTGTTGAGCTAGTCTGAAGACCCCAGCAGCCACAGCTGCTGCAGGCAGTCTTTAGTGTCTGGGAGTATGGGTCTCACACTCACACACACTATTATCTCGATCCCACCGCTATGCCACCAATATGTCACGAACCACCGGGGGGGTCACTCAGAAATCCCCCGCGCTGGCTACCAGTACGTCACGATCGGGGGGTAACCAGCAGGAGTCACCCCTCCTTTATACCTCCCGACCGACAGACAGAGCACGTGACGCGCTCTCTAGCGCCCCTCTTATAGTCAGGCCAATTATGGAATTGCCCGACAATAAGCAAGGAGGCCGCTATACTACTTATGCCGATTATTGAAGGGTCCCCGGTGAGAGTAGGGTATATATTCCCCCGACCTCCGCGGGCGGAATATATAAAACCTCCCCGAATCTCACTGGCCTCCCCACAATAATCCTTGGCACAACTCGCTGCCACCAACCGCTTCACGGTAACTATTAGCCGAACACACAGACGTGGGATTCAAGATCGAGATAACAGAACAGCCCAAGATTAATTATATAATTTAATCAGCCTAAAGCACACTAGAAACTACAATATATACAATAGGGAATCTACAGAATATACATATGTCAGAGTACAGTTACAATCAAAGCATGGGTTACAAACAGGCATACACAGTTCCAGCAGTTGCCTTGTGCGTCTGGCCACAGGGGGGCGCCGTGAACCAGGTTTCTAGGATCCTTCCCACAGATGTTTCCTACACGTGACCCCCAGCGAAAGAACACTGGAAAATGGCCGAAGTAGGGTTATCAACCTGGGCAAACCAGGTCCCCTCCTACCTTAGTGACCTCAGAGGGAGCACTGCTCCACCCCTGGCTGGAGTTATGGACAATATCCACAACATGGAATATGGGCCATAACTTTGCCTGGGAGCGTCGTAGGCGGACGCCAACGCTCTCATTGTGACAGTTATGAATTTAGCTACAGAACGAGAGGACTCATGACTTGTCTACTAGTTCCCCATTGGCTGATATCACGCCTGGGGTACTTCCCAATGTCCTACTCCCATAAAAAAGGTGTGCCAGCATCGTCCGCATGCAGAGACACCATTTTTATGGTTGCCATATTTATCGGAAATATGGCTTGCGAGATATGAACCATATTTTACTGGAGTCGTTCTGTCTGGATACTTCCAAGCTTGCTAATTAGATAGCAGCCCCTACCACAGGGTCACGGCAGGGAGTCATCCTGTGTCCATTGTTCCCACATCATCTAATCTCCATATCACAGGAGATGGCCATGGAGGTGTAAGTGGAACACAGACCAGTTCCTTTGACACCTATCTGCTAAACAAACCATTTATCCCTGTGGTAAATTTTCTGATTGAAGGAGTTGTGTGAAGGAAAGGGGGGGTGACACCAGGAGAGGGCTTCCTGACATAACTTGAATATCATGATTTATCGTCATATCTCCGGATTTACCTCACACTAACTCTATCCGGGGGGCACTATGCTCACCTATTGTCACGTCTGGGCCTATCACTTCTAAAGCTTAAGCTACTAAGGCCCACTTCTTAGTGTCCTTGCTAAGGATCAGTCCTTCACGGTCACTTACTTTTTCAATCAGATCCTTCTCCAGTAACTCTGTAGAGCTGATGGCTCTGCTTGCTGGTCAGAATCCCACTATCATGGCTTTCAGTCTCCTCTCCTTCAGTACACCCATGTCATATGGCTCTGCTGCTGATCAGATCTTAGTTCTAATAAAGTCAACTGCTGGGCTCTATCTGACGTTCAAGAAAAAACTGTTCCCTTTTCCTGCATGCTAACCCCTCCCCTATGGACTAGTCCCAACATTAACTCTCTCTGCCCCTGCAGTCTGTTGCTGGGCAGGCTTAACCTTTCATCTATATGGCTATACATACATATTATAATAAATTACCAGCACTTAACTCTTAAGTTATCCTAAATATAAAAATATTGTTTAAAAGAACTGAGTCCTCAGTGGCTGATACCTTTTAATGGTTAACTGAAAAGATGGTAATAATAGCAAGCTTTCGAGATTACTCAGGTCTCTTCATCAGGCACAATATAACACAAAATCTGGCCAACACGGTACAAAGATATATTTTACCTACATATAACACTGCTAATCACTATGCATCATACCTTATATTACTATGCATATGACACATACAGTATATTACTTCACAATTCACATTATATTACCTTCACAATAATGCAACACACTATTATTATTATTATTATTATCATATAACCATACAGTGACTGGTGTCTTCAAGGCAAGAATGCGACAACATGCCCACCTCCTTACAACATCAATGTAAATTGCTATGAGAACTAATTATTCTGGATACTGACATGACCGAATGGCACATGTGCAATGTACAATATATACAAATATTATTTCATCTTTAGGGGAAATACAGGCAAAATAGTAGCAATAATAAGTGATCACCAGGCAGACATACACTAGAGTCCAGAATACAATTAGCATAACCTAAATCATCAAACATATTAACATCTGGGGGATATGCTGACAATCAGACAGCCCAACTGTCCCTTAATGTCTCTAGGGCAGACAAGTGGACTTTAACCCATCTGATCTTTGCTCCCCTCTGATATAAACAGTCCTATAGGTGTCTGGAAGCCATTTATCAGCCTCCATCTATTGGCATTAGATGCACGCTCAGCTGAGCAGAGCAGACATTTTAATGAGGGAGTTGGGAAGTTTAATAACTGTTAATTGACAGCTTTGTCCATGGCCTGTTTTAATCCAAGATACACCAAGGAGAAAATCCAATGCATGAAAATATCAGGTTGTGCCAGTTATATACATCAAAAATGTTTGTTTTAGCTCAGACCTCCCTAAAGACTTAGTAAAGGTCAGGCTGTAATTGACCGCTTGGGAGTGCTTAACTTTTTCAGTATGATAACTGGTAAATGATAAAGGTAAAGCACTAGGTTTCTATGTAAAATAAAATATTTTACATTCCCTGTGAATGTGAAGCCCCACAGGTGTTGTATCGGTGCATACCTTCAGGGACTCCACGTAGCTGGTGCTGGTCACAGGTAGGGAATCTTCAGTTTTTGATCGTGACGCCACTCTCAGTATTTGCGGTCAGAGGGGACCGCCACTGCAGATTAGGAGGCACCTGGGGCTGATGGTGGGTGCAGTCGGGTGTAGTAGCCTCCTGAGAGTGAGGCAAGCCCCAGGGTCCTTTGTAAAGCTGTAGTACCACAAGTCGCAGAATGACCACACACAGGCAGAGTGTCTTTCAGGGTTTTTACTCACTTCAGGTGGCAGGGTGAGTAACCCGGGCGTAGCTGGGATGAACCAGGTGGGAACCAGGTATCCTTCTGGCTGACTGTATGAGGGTGACTACAAACTCGCCTTCCTTAGCCCTTGGTGGTTTGGGGTGACCCCGACTTTGAGTCCCTATGGGGGTCACCCAGGGAAGATGCTCCAAGCCTCTCTCCCCTTCTTGTATTGCCGTGTGCTTGTTCCCCGGGCCAGGCCACTCCAGCCTCTTGCCTCCTGTGACCTATGGGCCCTACTTGCGGTTACGTGGCTGCGGCTTTTGGTTGTTGTGGTGTGGGCTGTAAGAGCCCCACACCGGCAGGTTTAGCAGGGAAAGGTGAATCTATCCTCGCTTCGGGATCTGCCGCCCGGTTGGGCCTGGTGCTCTCTAGAAGTCTCCTTACTTCCCACTCCGTGCACTCTCTAGCTGAAGCTGGCTTTCAGGCAGCACTTCTAGTTGACCGTTCTCCCCCGTCTGTAGTCACTGCGCGGGCGCTGTTAGACAGCATCAGCCCCACAGGTCTGCTCCTCACTGAGCCCTCTGGAGTTCTCTGCTCTAACTGACTCACTGCTCCTCCTCTCCTGTTCTTGCCTACGCCACCTAGCAACCAGACTCTCCACCACACCCCTTGAGAGGAGATGGAGGCTTTTAACCCCCTGCCACTATTCCAGTGGAGGTATAGGCTTTGCCCCCTCCTGGGATCCCCAGGGGTCCTCTCATGGGTACATGTGTGAGACCTGATCACTATGCGCCTGTGTTCCACACCCCGGTCAGCCTTCTGGATTACCTGTATTGTACTGTCCCCAGCATGGGTGCAGTACTCAGTGGTGCCTGACCAGGTCAGGGGCGCCACATTCCCCCTTAGTTATCACCAGCACGTCCTCGGGCTGCAAGACAACATTTTAAAATGCATAAAACATTAAAACATGTAAAACATTTAAAAGCACCAGGTATCAGACATCACCACCCTCCACCCACAAGTCCGTTAACCCACCCAAAACCCTCTCAGGAGGCAGGTCACCGGTCCTGTTGGTAACCAGGTCTGGGCCATCTACTTCCCCAGACCTTTCCTCCAATCTTCCTCTCCCGTTGGCCGCGACTTCAGCCACTTCTGGCAGGATGTAGAGGCGGCTTTCATGGGCTGGTGGTTTCAGGGTATACCTGGCCTGGTGGATCCGCGCCGTCAGCCTCTTCTGGCAGGATTCAGAGGCGGCCTCCACAGTTGGTGCTGACCAGGTACCCTCTTTGTGGTGGTGAGCCAAGGCCCCATAAACAGGCGTGCTCTCTGGTCGCAGGTGAGCCAAGGCCCTTTTCTACGGACGGGCCCCCCCTGGTTGCAGACGAGCCAAGCCCCTAAACAGGCTGGCCCTGGTGGTGGTGCCACTGGTGTAACTATTTACACTGCGAGAGTTTGTGGCTATAGCAAGTTCATAGCCTTAAAGTTTATTTCTCACAATAGTTTTTGTGGGCACATTCTTAAACAATAACGTTGCAAACAAAACTTTCAAAACTTTAACTTCTGTACTTCTTTTCTGTACTTTACTTTACTCCTCTTTTTCACTAGGGCGAGGGCACGTTGGGCACTGGCACCTGTGACTTTCTTGCTCTTTGTCTCTTTCTTCATCTGTAGGATCTTTATCTTTCCGTTCTTGGTCTTCATCTGTTTCTACATCTGGTTCTTTATCTCTATCTTGTCTTTCTTGTCTTTCTTGTCTTTCTTGTCTTTCTTGTCTTTCTTGTCTTTCTTGTCTTTCTTGTCTTTCTTGTTGCAGGGGATGGCTGTAAGGTTTGTTGGGACATAGCGTTACGCCCAAAGCATACAGTCCTCGTTCGCCTTGATGCAGGGTGAACTGAACGGAATCTCCCATCTTTAGATTTCTGCAAGGGTGTCCTCTTGGCAGATGAGCGTTCACATCTCTGCGGTTTACAAATATCCCTTCTTTTATTCCTGGTGCTACAACGAATCCATAGCCGCTTCTCAGATTAAAGTCTTCCACTACGCCATAACACAGGGGTCCTCTAGCCTGGGCTTTGGACTCTCTCAACAAACGCTTCTCCTTTAGGTCTCTGGCGGTGACTGCTCTCTGTTCAGGAGACTGTGGTGCTGGAGCAAACTGTGTTCTTCTGCGCCGTGTCTTGCGGGCTGGATCCATGCCTGTGGGTTCCCAGGTGAAGCTCTTAGGCAGCTCTTCTTCTGCAGAGGGGGTCAGGTCCTCCTCGTCCCAGCGGGAGTATGGCAGCATTTCCGGCTCTGAATACACATCTGCTACTGGTGGCACTGGAGTCGGAGTCAACCCTTCTGCTTCCTGGCCTCCTCTCCCCCTTAGTTCTTCCTGGCACTCCAGCTGTGGCAGTGCCGGGGATGGATGCTCTTCAGCCGGCCCAGGTGAGGGACTCTTTGGTGTAGCTGCAGCAGGAGTTAGCAGGAGACTCTTTGGGGTATGCGGAGGGGGGATGTACTGGCTCACCAGCCATTGTGGAAATTTGGCCTCCAGGTCAGCCTTCATCTGCCAATATGCAGGGTCTTCACCCACCGTGGGCTGCCTATCAGGAACCTCTGTGGACCGGGGAGCGGTGTCTGCTCTGGCCTTACAGGCCGGGGTAAATGCTGAGGTAGTCTTTCCTTGGCGGGCCGCGCCTGGCATGGCGGCGGCCTGGTCTTGGCGGGCCGCGCCCTGAATGGCGGCGGCCTGGATCAGTGTCGCTGTTGCAGGGGGCTCTGTGCAGGCCGGGCTGGACGTCGCTGCAGCAGTCTGGGCTTGGCGGGCCGCGCCCTGTATGGCGGCGGCCTGGTCTTGGCGGGCCGCGCCCAGGATGGCGGCGGCCTGGTCCTGGCGGGCCGGGCAGGGCATCGCTGCAGGGACTGGGTCTTGGTGGGCCGAGCAGGGCATCGCTGCAGCCGCTGGGGCTTGGAGGGCCGCACCTGGCGTGGCTGCGGCCTGCTTCAGCGTCGCCGCACCGGACGCCTCTTCAGGGACCGCGGACGTGGCAGCAGGGGTCGGGGCACTTGCGCGGGCCGGGGCATCATTCGACTCACCCGTTGTTGGTAGCACTGGGGTCTGCGTCGTCGCCGTCCCGCCTGACACCCGGCATGCAGCTCTCCCTTCATAGGCCCGAACCGCCGCGGTCAGCTCCTGCAGTTCCATCCGTTCCTCCCGAATCTGCTCCACGACCCGGGTCTCCAGCCGGTTGCAAAACTGGGCCAGCTCTCGGTACCACCAGGCAGCGGAGCCTGGTTCTGGGTTCCTGCGGTCAGACGCCATTTCTTCTGCGCCGTTTTCTGCACGGTCTCCCAGCAGTGGACTCTTCGCTGCCTCCTGTAACAAGCTGTCCAGTTTCTGCTCTGCCTCTTTCAGCAGCTCCTCTCCCAGCAGCAGGCTTGTGGCTTCCTTTCTGTCCCGACGTCTCTCGACGCTTCCACTCTCATAGCTGGCAAGGTCAGAACCCTGCAGGGGATCTCTGGGTAGCCACACCTCTTCGTGGGCGGTAACTTCTTCCAGCGCGGGCTGCTGTTGTTTTTCAGCGCGCTTTTCATGGTGGCAATATGGCGGCGCTTCCAATTTTTCAAGCGGACCGCCCAGGCACATGGTCACCTGTCTGAACAGGTCTAGTCCTTATCCTGTTCGTGACGCCAGATGTGAAGCCCCACAGGTGTTGTATCGGTGCATACCTTCAGGGACTCCACGTAGCTGGTGCTGGTCACAGGTAGGGAATCTTCAGTTTTTGATCGTGACGCCACTCTCAGTATTTGCGGTCAGAGGGGACCGCCACTGCAGATTAGGAGGCACCTGGGGCTGATGGTGGGTGCAGTCGGGTGTAGTAGCCTCCTGAGAGTGAGGCAAGCCCCAGGGTCCTTTGTAAAGCTGTAGTACCACAAGTCGCAGAATGACCACACACAGGCAGAGTGTCTTTCAGGGTTTTTACTCACTTCAGGTGGCAGGGTGAGTAACCCGGGCGTAGCTGGGATGAACCAGGTGGGAACCAGGTATCCTTCCGGCTGACTGTATGAGGGTGACTACAAACTCGCCTTCCTTAGCCCTTGGTGGTTTGGGGTGACCCCGACTTTGAGTCCCTATGGGGGTCACCCAGGGAAGATGCTCCAAGCCTCTCTCCCCTTCTTGTATTGCCGTGTGCTTGTTCCCCGGGCCAGGCCACTCCAGCCTCTTGCCTCCTGTGACCTATGGGCCCTACTTGCGGTTACGTGGCTGCGGCTTTTGGTTGTTGTGGTGTGGGCTGTAAGAGCCCCACACCGGCAGGTTTAGCAGGGAAAGGTGAATCTATCCTCGCTTCGGGATCTGCCGCCCGGTTGGGCCTGGTGCTCTCTAGAAGTCTCCTTACTTCCCACTCCGTGCACTCTCTAGCTGAAGCTGGCTTTCAGGCAGCACTTCTAGTTGACCGTTCTCCCCCGTCTGTAGTCACTGCGCGGGCGCTGTTAGACAGCATCAGCCCCACAGGTCTGCTCCTCACTGAGCCCTCTGGAGTTCTCTGCTCTAACTGACTCACTGCTCCTCCTCTCCTGTTCTTGCCTACGCCACCTAGCAACCAGACTCTCCACCACACCCCTTGAGAGGAGATGGAGGCTTTTAACCCCCTGCCACTATTCCAGTGGAGGTATAGGCTTTGCCCCCTCCTGGGATCCCCAGGGGTCCTCTCATGGGTACATGTGTGAGACCTGATCACTATGCGCCTGTGTTCCACACCCCGGTCAGCCTTCTGGATTACCTGTATTGTACTGTCCCCAGCATGGGTGCAGTACTCAGTGGTGCCTGACCAGGTCAGGGGCGCCACATGAAAATCCTGCATATGCTACACATGACAAGCTAAACTCTATATAAATTTCAGAACTTTCTGTATTAGATGAGTAGATTTAAAGAAAACGTCCCAACCAAGTTATTCTTTCATAATAGGTCCTAATTACCTATTTAATGATGTTTAAGTGTATTAAATACTTTGCAATCACCATCTTCTCTGGTTTCCAGGACCATTTTGGTCCTTTTCTCTCCTGCAAACAGATGATGACCAATCCACTTTCCAGGACACTGTTCATGTAGGAATGCTCGGACCTGTGGTGGTGCACCACCACATTATGGGTGTCCGGTCCAAGCATTCCTACATGAACAAGTGTTCTGGAAAGTGGATTGGTCATCGTGGGCCAGTTGAATGGCCACCAAGGTCTCACGATCTGACCCACTTAGACTTTTATCTTTGGGGTCATCTGAAGGTAATTGTCTATGCTGTGAAGATACAAGATGTGCAGCATCTGAAACAACGGATACTGGAAGCCTGTGCTAGCATTTTTTCTGCAGCGTTGCTATCAGTGTGCCAAGAGTGGGAGAAGAGGATTGCATTGAGAATACAACACAATGGGTAGCACTTTGAACACATTTTATAAGTGGTCATAAAATTGTAAATAACTAACGAACGAATAAAGTTACCAAGCACACCATTGTTGTTTTTGTGAAATTCTCAATACGTTTGATGTGTTACATGACCCTCTTTCCATTTGAAAAATAAAATTGGATCCAAAATGTCCGACTTGAAAATGGAAACCATGGTCACCACCAATCTTCAAAAGTTTCCCTCCTCCCATATACTAATGAGCCCCAAACAGGAAGTTGATATCACCAACCATTCCCATTTTATTTAGGTATATCCATATAAATGGCCCACCCTGTGTATGTATATATATATTTTACTTACATCACATCCATTTTGACATATGTTGCATTTTAATCAGAGTGTTAGCCACCTCTAATTTTTTATTCTATGGAATGATATGGAAGTGTATCAAATTACTTAGGGGTACTTTGCACGCTGCGACATCGCTAGCCGATGATAGCAATGCCGAGCGCGATAGTACACACCCCTGTTGCACATGCGATATCTTGTGGTAGCTGCCGTAGCGAACATTATCGCTATGGCAGCTTCACACGCACTTACCTGGTCGGCGACATCGCTAATCGGCCGGCCAATAGAAGCGGAGGGGCGGAGATGAGCGGGATGTAAACATCCCGCCCACCTTCTCCCTTCCGCATTGCCGGTGAACAGCGGGCGCAGGTAAGGAGATGTTTGTCGCTCCTGCGGCTTCACACACAGTGATGTGTGGAGCTGCAGGAACGACAAACAACATCATACCTGCGGACGCACCGTCATTATGTAAATGACCGACGTGACACAGATCACCGATTTTTGACTGTTTCACGCTCGTTCATCTTCTCTCCTAGGCTTTACATGTTGCGACGTCGTTACCGGCGCCGGATGTACGTCACTTTCGATTTGACCCCGACGATATTGCAGTAGCGATGTCACAACGTGCAAAGTACCCCTTACTGTTCATCACTATTTCTGGCTTTCGACACTGTTTTGGTCCATTGTGTTGGGGTGGAACTATATTCTATTATATAAGAACGAGGCTCATGATACTAACATTGAGAAAGTGACTTCTGGTTCACAAATAAACCCCTGTGTGATCTAGTCAGTCTGTTTGCAGGTCACATCAACTAGAAGAGGACCAGTGTGGTGCTGGAAACTTGGGAGGGTGAAAAATAGTTAAAAAATACAACACGTTTCAGATAGATCAGGTATACCTTAAGAATGTTTCCTCTAGCTGAAACACACTGTATTTTTAACTTTGTTCAATAAACCACCTCTAATGTATGCCAGTTAGTGATTTAGCTTACATAACATTCTTTGGCACAAAAACGATGTTTGACTTAGATCATCAGACACTAGGCACCGACTACATATTCTGCATAAAGCTTTTTTTACATAAAAATGCATAAAATACATTTACACAGAACAAAATTAATCAACAATCCATAGGATAGTTAAGAAATGTATGACAGCTCAAAATCTGTCCAATAGGACCTCCACTGATCATGAGAATGGGGGATGCATCAAATGGAGCAATAGCGTGTATTACCACCCATCCATTCGCTGCACTGTTTATAGAAGTCATTTTCACAACCTCTCTTACAGTAGACCCATGGAAGTATGTTCTTATGAAAGATGTGGTTCAACCAGTGAGATCCTCAGCCATTTTTTACCTATTCACATAAATGTTGTCAAGTGATAGCCCATTTAGTTCTGTGAGGAGAAAGGAGCATCTAAGTATATAAAGCTAAAATAAGTTTATATTTATTTTTCAAAAATACCTTATTGATTTTGATGGTCAGGGACTGATCTGAATGGTGGCCAATTCTGTATAGCACTGCTAACATATAAAGAAGTGTAAGTAAATAAAATACATCCAATGCATAACTGGCCATTTGACATACTGACAGCGCACTCACATTGGCTGGATACAAGACCACATCCATAAAGTAATGACCAGCCTGTTGTGATACTGAGTAACTGAAGGGTTCTTATCACTAGCTATGTGGAAGACATTTGTTTCATAGCCAACTTGTGTCATGAAAAGTGTTCTGCCTCCACCCTTATCAGAGGGCAACATCTACGGAAACTCCCTGAGTTAAACATGGTTTAACATGGTTTTAGTGGAAAACAGATGCTTCTAGGCTTGTTTGAAAGTCTACTTTATTTCTTCTTGGACAAAACAATAAGTTTCCACTACTCGCACTATGCTTCTCCATTTTCTTCTCTTCCTTTTTCTTTCTTTTGTTCCGAGTTAATCGGCGACTGTTATTTATATCAGAGAAGTGTAACTATAAATTCAGTGCTGCCTCAGTGGTGTGAACCTCCAGATCAAGCCTAATCCTCAGATTAGATACTGAAGTGCTGCTTCAATTGTGCAGCATTATCACGTTCTATCGGTTGGACTGCTTTCAAACTAGAGCATATGCTGTGACAATACTTTTGAAGCTGTTGCTAAGTTGTAAGCACTCATCATTATCAGCATTTTTCCTTTATTTGCAGTTTGGTGCAAAGTTTTTCTTTAGCAGGAAATGTCTCCCAGGACCTAAGCTGATATGTTACTCACCATTCTTTCATTAGAGTTTGAAAATGCTTGGTGATCCTACTGACACGCAGGCAATAAAAACTATAGAACGCCAGTAATGTTACTTAGATCACCCACCATTGTAGTTGCTGCTTTTTTTTTTAGCTTGGTTTTATATATTGGGTCAAAATAAACAATTCTTTCATAAGGGACAACTCCTTAACCTCTTCACTCGGAGCCTGTTTTCACCTTCCTGACCAGGCCAATTTTTTTTTTCAATTCTGTCCAGACTCAATTTATGAGGTAATAACTCTGGAATGCCTCAATATATTCCAGTGATTCTGAGAATGTGTTTTCACAACATGTTGTAATTCATGTTGGTGGTAAAGTTTGGTCAATATGATTTGAGTTTATTTATGAAATAATCTAAAATTTTACAAAAAATTAGAAAATTTCACAATTTTCAAATTTATAATGTTATGTCCTTGTACCAGATACTAATATCACACATAATAGTTAATAAATAACATTTACAACATGTTTAATTTACACCACCATGATTTTTGAAACATCATTAGACAGATTTTTCATTTTCCAACAACATTTACAAATCCATTTTTTAGGGACCATATGACATTTGAATGGATTTTAAAGGTACTATGTGAGAAAAAATACCCAAACTAAAAGTGATACTATTTTAAAAACTGTGCCTCTCAAAATGCTCAAAACCACATTCAAGAAGTTTATTAATCCTTTAGGTGTTTCACAGGAATGAAAGCAATGCAGAAAGAAAAAATGAAAATTTTACTTTTTTCCATGAAAATATTGTTTTAGCCCCAAAGTTTGCATTTTGACAAGGCTAACAGGAGATAATTTGTTGTGCAATTTCTCCTGAGTACACCAATACCTCATATGTGGTGGAAATCTACTGTTTAAGCACACAGCAGGGATCAGATGCAGAAGCACCATTCGACTTTTGGAACCCAAAATTGGCTGAAATAAATATCAGATGCCATGTTGCAAAGATTTTGGTGTGCCTAATAGTGGAAACCCCCCACAAGTGATCCCATTTTGGAAACTACGCCCCTCAAGGAATTTATCTAGATTTGTGGTGAGAACCTTGAACTTACAGGTGCTTCACTGTATTTTATAACGTTGAGCCGTAAAAATAAGAAATCACATTTTTCCCATAAAAATGTTATTTTAGCCCCACATTTTTATTTTCCACACAAAGGTAACTTGAGAAAATGGATAGTGAAATTTGCTGTGCCATTTTTCCTCAATATGCTAATACACCTTATGTGGTGGAAAACTGCTGTTTGGGTGCACGGCTGGGCTTAGAAGGGAAGAAGTATCATTGGACTTTTGGAGTGTAAAATTGTGTGAAATAGGTTGTGAACACCATGTCATGATTGCAGAGTCCCTTGTATGCCTAAACAGGAAATAAATCCCACAAGTGAACCATTTTTGGAAACTATACCCCTAATAATTTATCTAATGGTGTCATGAGCACCTTGAACTTGCAGGTGCTTCACAGTATTTTATACCGTTGAGCCGCAAAAATGAAAAAAGATGTGTATCCCACAAACATGTTGCTTTTGCCCCAAATTTTTCATTTTCTTAAGGTTAAAGGGAGAAAATGGACCATACTATTTGTTCTTCAATTTCTGAGGCGTATGCTGATACCTAATATGTGGTCAAAAACTAGGCACAGTGGAATACTAGGAAAGAAAGGAGCACTATATAGGAGTGCAGATTTTTCTGCAATGGTTCGGGGTGCCATGTTATATTGGCAGAGTCTCCAAGGTGCCAGAAAAGTGGAACCCCCACTAGTGACCTAGTGAGAATTTTACACCATTGGATGATGAAAAAATAATAGCCAAATTTTTACTGCAAAAATTTTGTTTTAGTCCCAGATTTTACATTTTCACACAGGGAAATGCATAAAAATGTCACCAAATGGGTTATACCATTTCTGCTGAATATTGCACTACCCCACATGTGTCTTTACAGTATTGCTTAGCCAGACGGCGAGATATGCAAAGGAAAGAGCACTATTTTACTCTATAAACAAACATTGTCATAAATAGTTTTGAGATTCCATATACAAACCTAGGTGCCAGAAAAGCAGAATCTCCCCATGTGACCTCATTTTCGAAATTACACCCCCTTGGGAATATATCTATAGGTGTAGTGACATTTATGACTCCATGGGCCAGAAACAAATAGCAATTGATGTTGCTAAGTAGATATTTGTTACTGCAGTGCCCATACTTTGTAGTGCCCATAAATTGTGCTAAGCTCCGGCTTCTGGAGACACGCATCCCACAAATTAAGCGGGCTCTCCTCACTACTGTAATACCAACTGTGGGTGCTATATGTGGATTAGGCACACTGTTTTGCTTAAAAGGAGGGGAGCATTTGGATTTGGGAATTCAGATTTTGCTGGGTTTCTTTTGGGGGTACCCACAGAGCTTTTCCAGAGCCTTTGTGCCACCAGTGTTGTGAAAACCCTCTATATTTCCATTGACAGATCAAGAACCTGAGTGGAGCCTTGTTTTTTTTATTGTGGATTAAGTTGAAGCTTCTATTGGAAACATTTTACAAAAAATATGGAAAAAATGTATCCAGTGCTCTACGCTAAACACTTACATCGGGGTTTTCACCTAAATCGCCAAATGACGTGAATCAGATGAAACCCCTAAGGGATCCATTCACTATAAAGAGACAACAGTGACTCTGGACTCCATCTGACCTCTGTTCAATGATGTCCATCTTTTCAGAAGCGCTCTATGCAAGCCATCAGTGTGCAGTTTTACCATCCAGCAATCGCCCCCTCCATGTTTTGGAAGTGTGTGTGTGATTTGCTCCTCCTGCACCTCTGATGCCTCCACCTAGTGGGGGCTTAGCTGTATCCTGCTGGAGTAGTAGTCTTTTGGCCTGGGCAATATACACCTGCAGTTTCATCTTTGATGTAACTAATGATATTTTTTCCTCTTTTTTGTTGCTTTTTTTATACCATCTTTTCAGAAGTGCAGAAAACTGTGGTTGACCATGGTTAATGCATGCTTAAAAAGATGGACACTGCCGGATAGGGAAGACAGTCCAAAATTACCTCCTCTACCTTATTATAGTGAATCTTCTGCTGACTCAGTCACATACTTAGGAGATTTGCATGGAAACCCCAGTGTACATGCTCAGTGTAGAGTGCAGAATTAATGTGAGGCTGCGCCTTACTATGATGTTTGGAAGGCAGAATGAACAAATTAACATCAGGTCAAAAAATGCTTGTATTTATTTTTTTACACCATTTATCCTGCAGTATAAGTAATTATATGGGTTAATTCTTCAGGTTGGTGTGATTTTAGCTATCCCAAATTTATATCCTTTTTTAAAAAAAGTTTGGCTACTATCACACAATAAAAATGCTTTAATTACAAAACAAAGTTTTTGCATCGCCGTATTTTAAGACCTCTAATTTTCTGCTGGCAAAATGATGTGAGGGGTTGTTTTTTGCAGGATGATTTAACTTTTTTATTTGTACAATTTTTGGACACAACATTTTTGATCGCTTTCTATTCTAATTTTTGGGAGGCAAAATTAACATGAAGCAGCAATTCAGGAAGGGTTTTTTTTTTACACGGTTCACTGTGTGGTAAACTTGATAAGACGACTTTATTCTTCAGTTGGGTCAGTAAGGTTACAGCAATACCACATTTATATAATTTTTTTTTATTTTGTTATTTTTAGACAGTAAACAATTTTATAGAAAATAATTGTTTTTGCATTGCTTTATTCTAAGAGCTGTAGATTATTTTTATTTTTCCTCTGACTGAGCTGTATGGGGGCTTGTTTTTTGCATGACAAGATGACGTTTTCAGCTACATTATTTTTATTTACATGCCATTTTTTATCGCATTTTATTTAACTTTTTTCGACAGTATGATGAAAAAGCTTAGCTTTTTGCCACATATTTTTTTACCTTGCTCACTGAAGGGGATAGAAAGTGTTACTGTTTTATTGAGCCAGATGAGGCAATACAAAATATGTGTACATTTTCTTTTTGTTTTTTCCATAAATCTATATTTTTATTGGTATAATATATATTTAATTTTTTTGTTCTTTAGTGTGTGATTTTTAAAAAATATTTTTAAAATTTTTTACAATTTTTTCCCTTTTTTACTTAGTCTTTATATGGGAATTTAACTTTTATTGCTGTGGTCACTGGTGTCACATACATTGCTGAACATTAGACCTCTCAGCATGACACTGAAAAAACGCCTTTTAGACCATGCTCCTGGCATGGTCTAATAGACCACCATAGCCAGAAAACCTAGAGATCATTATTTGATTTCGGGTTTCCATGGCAAAACTCAGCATCCCTCGATTTTATCACGAGGGTGCCAATCATTAAGAGAAGAAGCGCACTTGATCTCTTAGTTTCCTACATATGGCGATTGCTATTGATCGCAGTATTTAGCAGGTTAAACAGCCATGAACAGTGCAGGCACCAACCCTTGCTGTGACAGCGGAAGCTCAGCTATCACTTATGCTGAATGCTCAGTGGCAATCAGGCGGGAACAGCCTATGTGCCTGTATGATCGCCATGATGAATCTATCTTATTTGTCATTGGTCAGGAACCTCTATCCAACCATGACATACAGGAACGTCAAATGTTGTGAAGGGGTTAAAGAGTATCTATCAACTATCTAGAGCTAACCATTTTAGGTAAAAAAGAGTGGACAGCTGCAGACAAAGGATTTTATTAAATGCAAAATAACAAAAAGTCCCAAATGAGAGGCTAAAAATAAATGTATAACAGAAGTCAGACCGAATGTCCGAGTTGTGGGATGCAAAGCAGGATCCCCTAACCCTCCATTGTTCCCCTTACTGGACAAAATAAGATTTTTTGCATTATTTACTGAGCAGTTACCATTAGGTAACCATTGTAATTATGTTATTGATTGGTAACTGCTTAGTAAATGATGCGGTAATTATGGTTTAGTTAAAAGTGCATGATACCAGCACGAGGGTTGTGGGATCCCACTCTGTATTCCAGAATCCTGTAACCCTGAAGTTGGGATCCGACTATTGCTAGAAAGTCAGGTCCTTTAGCCTGGTTTGTGGCAGCTATAGAGTGATAAAAGGTCCTCTTTAAATTCAAAGATGCAAAATTAATTTTAGCTTTTGGGATTGAATTGCTTTATAAAACTATGAAATTATGACATTCTTCTTCCCTTACCACCTAAACCTTTTATATTTATATTATTACAATTATATCCGGTAACATAACTGCAGCAGCCAATCAGTGGCTTCTTATCAGTTGTAGTCTTCATAATTCCGTCAGACAGAACTGTGACGGCTGCAGCCAATCTGTTGATAGATTGTAGTGCTCCGGTGACACAATAATGCTAGGAGACATAACTGCAGTGAGATATAGGTCCACTCTCAGATATATGTAGTTTTCTTTTATCTGGTGCACTTTAACTAGATCGCATACCTGGGGCCTCTCTGGCCTGCTAGGTTACTTGTTTTCTATGGTAAATTTCTATGGTTGCACATTCAAGAAATGTTTGTCCAATTGTGGACATCCCCTTCAAATCACAAGTAAACATCTAAGCTGCCCCTGTATCAGAATTATATTCTAAGCCTGTTGGAAAATGCATACAATTTTGCCGAATTAGCTACTTTTTTTTACACCAAAACATAGTTTAAAGCCCTTTTATTAATTCCCGGCAATGATTTTACATAGTTTTAGATATGGGTTCATACTGGGTAACACTGATGTTTTTCTTTTCTTAATGACTTCATGCGCAGCCTGTACATACAGTACTGCTGTGTGGTTTTCAATAGTCTGTCTATTGTCCCTGATGTGTAATGCCAATACTACAGAGAGAGGTCCAGTCAATGACTTTCGTTCATCTTAGCACGGAGTCGGAGCGGTTATTACTCAATGTTTGGGAATGACTGTAATTCCTTAAACCAAACATACTACTCCATCACTGCATGATAAGATATATTTGCCTCTGGCAGCCGCTCCACCTCTGGAGAACAGATTTGTTTGGGGGATGTTCAACTTGAGTGATCGAAAAAAAAAGCAGTTCACTTTTTTAAGATGCCAGAGAGTAGGAGGGCGGTGCTTCAGAATTAATAAGCACTTCAGACTCAAGCAAATTCCTTCACAAAAGCAGCTTTTAGTGGTGACCCAGGTGCACGCTTTTTATCTCACTTTCGACCTGATTTTTTACAATTCACCTTAATTTCAATCTTTTGCTTGCCATTTATCAATCTGACTTTCAGCTCTTTCCAGCGGAGACTCCTTTCCTGCTGATAACCACCCCACAATGTTAACACTTATCTTGACACTCAACAATGAAAACCTGACAAGATGACAAGGGGAGAAGGGTGATTCTTGAATTATGCTAAGAAAAGAAGCAAATATTTTCCCTGATCTGACTGATGGTTCATTATATTTTCTTGCCAGGGTGTGTAGTTTTACCTTTTGTGATTTATTGATACAGTCTATATATACATGGGTAGAGTTGATTTTAAGTGATAAAAGAAATAACAGTTTATTACGCAAATACGTCTTGCTGGACACATTTTGGTAGGGTGCATCATGCATAGTTTGTACCTGTAAACTGAAAATGATTATTATAAACCTGATAATGTCTGTCGTAAAACTGTTCATCTTCTGTATATTCCACAGCCTCTTTTTAAAAGGGTTTCCCACATAAAAAAGTTCATTTTAGAATTAATTTGAATCAATAGGTTTTGTAATAATAACAATAATTTCCACAATTGGATGTGTTATACAAGGTTATCTCAGCGCAAGAACATTTTAAACACGTGTCTATGCTATGTACTGTGTAATGGATGTGTCTGCCTTTACAGGGACGTGGTCTGATCACATCTCCTGGGCAGGGGAGGATGCAAAAGAGTATACAGACAAGCCAGTACAGGATCACAGCTGATTCTTCTGGTGAGGTAAAGCATTTAACTGCCTGTTTTTTTTTAAAATTGTTTTACCTCAAAGTAACGGCCCTGTCACACACAAAGATAAATCTGCGGCAGATCTGTGGTTGCAGTGAATTTGTGGACAATCAGTGGCAGGTTTGTGGCTGTGTACAAATGGAACAATATGTCCATGATTTCACTGCAACCACAGATCTGCCAAAGATTTATCTCTGTGTGTGACAGGGCCTTAAGAATAGTTTGTGAACCACTGCTGTAATGTCGTTATACTCTTTTGCGTCCTCCCCTCCCCAAGAGATGTGATCAGACCATATCCCTGTAAAGTCAGACACGTCCATTACATAGTACAGAGCAGGGACACATATATAAAATTATCTCAGCACAGGAAATTTTTTTTTAAAACACATCCAATCGTGGAAATTACTGTTATTCCAAAATCTTTCAAATTAACTTTTGTTTGTGGGAAAAAACCCTTTAAAAGGGAATCTGTCACCAGGTTTTTGCCACCTAGTCTGAGAGCAGCATAACATAGAGGCAGGGAACCTGATTCCAGTGATGTGTCACTTACTGGGCTGCTTAGTGTAGTTCTGAAAAAATCACTAATCAGCAGTAGATTATCATTAGAAGACTACTTGGCGTGCTGCCAGGTAGTCCAGCATATTCATGAGCTCTGTATAACTGCTATATCTGCAGCAGAGAAAACATTGATTTTATCAAACTGACAGCAAACAGCCCAGTAAGTGACACATTACTGGAATCGGGGTCTCTGTCTCTACATTATGCTGCTCTCAGATGTGGTAGCAAAACCTGGTGACAGATTCCCTTTAAGTGTGAATCTATCTGTTAATGTTACTTTTTTTCTTCTCTTGATATCCTCTAAGTTTATTTATGACCACACCAAGTTGAGTCAAATATAATTACCAAAATGGGTATATGTTATATAAGCGATGAAAGGATTGCATGTTTAAGTCCTCTTGTAAAACTGGGAGATAGGGAAAAAGATGGAAAAAGAACAATATCATCCAATTCTGAAGTCCAGGGGATGGAGACCTTGATTATTAGGACAGAAAACTAACCTGTGGATCGCAGCTCTACAGGTGTCCGTTCACTTCAATGAGGGAGGAATGGAAAAAATCTTAGCAGGTCCTGTCCAAACATACTAGCCCTATTCCCTCCAAGGCTTCCGCACTGACAAGGGCAATCTACTCCTGACACTGTGTAGAAATGTCCCTACACACTCCCTGTGTGCCTCCCGATGTGTCTCTTCTTCATGGAATCATCAGGGGAAAAGCATGCACAATATAATTAAAAAGCTATGGAGTCAGTATTCAAATGATAAATATAGCAATTAAATGTCAAATATGAAAAAGAGGATTTAACCCCTTCAGCCCCCGGCTATTTTCCAATTTTTTGTTTAGTTTTTTTCCTCCCCTTCTTCCAAGAGCCATGTCTTTTTTATTTTTCTATCAATATAGCACTTGTTTTTTGCAGGATGAGTTGTGCTTTTGAATGACACTATTCATTCCGCCCCATATTGTACTGAAAAGTGAGAAAAAAATTTCAAGTGTGGTGAAATTGCAAAAAAAAGTACAATTGCACAATTGTTGTTTGGGTTTTTTAATTTACTGTGTTCACTATATGGTAAAACTGGCCTGGAATTATGATTACCCAGGTCAGTACCAGTTTATAGATGCCAAATATGTATAGTTTTATTTTTATCTAAGTGGTGACAAAAAATTCAGAAATTGAGAAAAATAATTGCACTTTTGTTGCCATTTTACGAGACCCGTAGCGTTCTCATTTTTCAGGATCTGGGGCTGTGTGGGGCTTATTTTTTGTGTCTTGACCTGATCTTTTCAATTATACCATGTTTGGGTAGATGTGATATGATCGCCTGTTATTGCATTTTAATGCAATGTTGCGGCAAACAAAAAAACAATTCTGGCATTCTGATTTTTTTTCTCACTATTCCCATTACTGATCAGATTTATTGATTTTATATTTTGATAGATTGGGCATTTCTAAATGCAGCGATACCAAATATGTGTTTTTTCTTTTTTTATTGTTTTATTATCAATGGGGCAGAGGGGGAGTGATTTGAATTTTTAGTGGGGTTTTTTTTACATTTTTTTTCATATTTTTTAAAAGTTTTTTACATTTTTTTTATTGATTTTACTAGTCCCCCTTGGACTTTATGACTGCACTGTCTGATAACTTCTGCTGATCAGAGCGATGCCACTTGAGATTGTTAGCGGCAGGTCCTGGCTGTAATACACAGTCTTTACCTGCGGAGTATGACAAAAGCTCACCCCGTGACCCCACTCTATACAAAAGTTTCCTACTTGTGCCGTACATATGTCGGATGTTCTGAAGGGGTTAAAATTTACAACTAATTTTGCAATCAAAAAGCCCTCAATTAACTGAAAAATTTGTCTCTCAGAATATAGCGAGATGAAAAAAAAAATATTCTTAAAAGGGATTTTATTATATTTAAATTCGTAAGATAGCGCTCTAATTGTATAAATGAATAAAGTTAACAAGTCATTTTCATACAGTGAATTCTGTTTGTTTGGGGTTTTTTTTAACCCTAGAACGCATACCTGTGGCCTTGCAGGCCTGCTAGGTTACTTGTTTTCTATTGTAGATTTCTATGGTTGCGCGTTCTAGGGTTAAATAACAATTCCAGAATTCACTTTTTCGATTTTCACCCTGCTTCATAGAAATAGGAATAAGTGGTGATCAAAGCCAAACAAAACAAACCCAAAAGGTGACTTACCCCCAAATTATGCCATCAGATGAAAAAATAGAAAGTTAATGCCACAGAGTATGGTGAGAGGAAAAAAAAAAATTGGAGTTTGTTTGATTTAAAGCATCCAAATGTAGAGCAACAGGATGAAAAAAATCGCTAAATGGCAAAATTGTTATTTTTCAGTTTCCTCCAAATATAACCAATAAAATGTATTCAATAAGATAGATTTATGTTTATAGCGGTATTAAATAAATATTATAGATGCTGAAAAAAATAAAAAGTAAACCCTTATTATATTTATATATATATTTTATTATTGTTATTAGTATTATTATTATTTCTATTATTAATATTTATTATTATATTATTAAAATATAATAAATTTTGGAATGTGACAATAACAAAATAAAAAATCAATGTGTCCATAAATCTCAATAAAGCTGCATCCTCAGGGGCTTAATTTGGTTAATCTTCAGATGTAATTCAGAATTATGCATATGAATGTGTGAAAATGATAATTAATCCATCAATACCATTCATGATATATATCGCACTACTGTACAAACCATAAACCATATTATCATAAGTATTTATGCCAGAAATGCCGTTGAGGAATGCAGATGCAGAGAAATGATGAAGAAATGTGTATACAGAGGAGAGTTTCACTATAGATTTATATTTTATTTTATTCATACGAGGCTAAAAATACATCTGGGGTCGGTTGTCTCCCAAACATGTTATTTATCTGTCTTCTGCTTTATTATTGTTCTCATGTCTGAAAAAATTATTACAATGGTAAGAGATAAACCATTTCAAGCCCATGAGCAAATTCACATTCTTGGCATACAGATCTTTTTTAATCATCAACAAGTTGATAATTAATGATATAAAACAGGAGCCTGTAGATGAGATTGCCCAGCACACATTGGAGCTATAAATCATTGGCAGGAGTCATGTTACGTAACATCCCACAGAATTAAACTCTTGTACTTCTAAGTAATAATGTTAAAGGGTAAGCTACTAATTGGCTGAAGGAGAAGGACACTTGCTGCCAGATTCATAATTTATGCTGCCTTTCCACTATTCACATTTTGCTTGATGGCTACCTGTCAGCTACTCATCTCAAAAGTCACAAGTCAAAAGTCGTAAAAAAAATTTGCAATTACAAGTTACATAAAAATTTTGCAACATTTCAAACTTTTTATGCCTCATTTCCAGTGCAAACTTTTTGAGGTTGCATATTTTCTTATAGTCCCAGCAGAGTGGATGGGATTTACAGAAATCTCCTGACCAATGTGCTTTTTTAGGCTGCATAAACTGACCTGCGATGCATGTTTGAAATATGCAACATGTCAATTTCTCTTGCGGATACACTGAATTTTATGTGCAGATTATCCATAAAGCCTTGGCAACAACAAATACCAAAGTATCAAAAACAAAGTAGCTTTACCCCCTTCACAACATATGACGTACTAGTGCCTATAACACCCGCGGCTCTTAAGGCTGCTTTACACCAGACAATCTATCGTGCGATAGATCGTCGGGGTCACGGTTTTTGTGACGCACATCCGACATCGCTGGCGATGCCGGCCTGTGTGACACCTCCTAGCGACGCAGTATCGCTCACAAATCGTGAGTCGTGTACTGCTCGCTAGGTTTCATAATATCATTTAATTTAGTTGTTCATCGTTTCCGGGGTAGCACACGTCGCTCCGTGTGACACCCCGGGAACGATGAACAGCAGCTCACCTGCGTCACGCGGCTGCCGCCGGCTATGTGAAGGAAGGAGGTGGGCGGGGTGTTTACGTCCCACTCATCTCTGCCCCTCCGCTTCCATTGGCCGGCGGCCGTGTGACGTCGCTGTGACGCCGAATGTCCCTCCCACTCCAGGAAGTGGATGTTCGCCGCCCACAGCGAGGTCGCACAAGAGGTAAGTATGTGTGACGGGGGTTACTGACTTTGTGTGACACGGGCAGCGATTTACCCGTGACGCAAAAAGAACGGTGGCAGGTACGATCGATTGTGAAATCGCACAATTGGTCGTACCATGTAAAGCAGCCTTAAATCAGTTAAATCCTGTTGTCAATCTCTGATATAGGGATTAAACACCCGCTGACATAGGTGCTCCCGCTCACATCAGTGCTCCCGTGACTTCTTTGTGTGGCACCGATAAATTGTCATGATAGCCGGGGTTCAGCTGAAGAATACTGTGTCTGTCATTATGATCCTTCATTGGCATTCATAGGAGAATGTGATTTTTGCTATACAGATCTCTCCTACATGCACACACCTCAGTTACACACACATTTCTTCTACACACAGATCTGGAACAAGCTACATTTACACTTGTGATGGGCAGACCAGCTCTTTTTGGTGATCTGGCTCCCTTGGATATGCTTCTGAAAAAGAGCCTGATCTTTTGGATCCTAACAGGATCCTTAATAAATATGTATTCACACCAGGTGAACACATATTTAAGATAAAGTTAACACGAAACCCACCCACCTACAGATAAACCCACGCCCACTTACATACAGCCAATTACTTTGATAAGTGGGCAGTATTTAGTTCAGATGGGCAAGGTTTTGTCCACCAGACACCGAAATTTTATGCCCAGAGACAACCATTAAGAGAAATTAGTTACTCTCATTGGGGTGCCGGCTCTCGTCATTTACAGCATGGAGCTGGCTTTTTGTCTTGGAATGTTCACAAATGACACAGCTCTATTACATCAACACCTACAGCTATACTACGTAAATATACATACCGTAGCTCTGCAACATCAGACACACAGCTTTGCTACATTAACACACACCTCTGCTACACAATGAATACTCTACCACATTTTTTAAGTTCTTTCAAAACGTGATTAATCTGAAAGGTTCTCCAGCCAGCCAGGACCTGCAGCATCCATGCATGTCTTGGTATCATTCTTTACTGCCCTGCACTGATCAGACTGATTGGTATCGGGCAGAGAGATTTGTGCACTGCATAATTCTCTCAGAAAATGAGATGGACGCTGTGTCAGAGTGCTCCTGGATCATAGGAAGCTGCACCTGTACAACAAGATGCACATTTTTTTCAAAATACTTTTTCTTGGTAAAAAGTGTATCTTATTGTCCAAAAAATATGGAAAGCCATCAATGACATTTAAACTATATTTAGAGGCTTGCATCTCTTAAGAAATGTGGTCCATTTTACTCCACCTGGATTCTGTTTGACACTGGACTATGAAATGTTAGCCTTGGTGAATTCTCCATCGACTGTAGCTTAGGGATTTAAACAATATCAGTCCCTGAATGAATGTGCTATTCCCTGCATATCTGAGAAAGATGAGCTGTATAATTCATTCCTCCTTTTCTTCATAAAGGTCAGTTTAGATTTTTAAAATGAATTTGTGCCACTGACAACTTCTGATAAGTTGTGGCAAGGCTTTACTGATGTGTAAGTAACTATAAATCTACAGAAAGCTTTGAAGCGCACCCACATACAAACCTTACACATTTGCAGAAATGAATTTACTGTTTGTTGATGCTGTTACATCAGATGTTGCTCTTTCTCTACTGTAGAGGCTTGATCATTTGTTATCTACTTAAAGCATGCGATTGCAAGTTGCCATATTAATATCATACACACAGAGCACAATTTCACATTCTGCTAAAGACTGACAGAAAGTTGAACTTGACAAAATAATGCCCATAGGTTTGCCAGTTTGACATAAAATATGTTTTGATGTGTTTTTCCTAGTGATGGGCGGACTCGTAGATTACCGGGACCGGTGGGTCTAACCGGTTAAAAATAAATCCAACAGATTCTGGCCCGGAATCGATTCTGGATATCTGCCTGGACGCCAGTCCCCATATAAGTGTATGGGGACCAGAATCTGGCAAATAAAAATGGTGGTAGAAGGGACGGGGGATAGGAGCAAGCAGGCTATACTTACTGAGACTTCAACGTGGCTGTAACTGCTCCTGCAGCCGCTCATTTGCTTCCGGGGCCACTCTACCTTCATTGAATATGCACTGCTTTCCCCGCCCACTGACATCTGTAATTAGTTGAAGTCATACGCGCTCCCTACCTGGGTGTTAGCTGTCACACAGGCTGGGGGCGTGTCTGACTGCAGCCAATCACAGACGCTAGGACTGCCAGTCTGTGGGGGAAGCAGTGCATATGGATGAGCAATAATCAGCAGCCCAGTAAGAAGAATGAGTGGCCTAGATGCAGTTATAGCCACGCCAGAGCCTTGGTAGGTATGAAGTGCATGCTTCATTCTTATTTTCTTTACTTTTCCTTTATTTTATTCTTTTATTTCCCAAGTGCTAGATCCGGATCATTAGCCGGAATGCCCTGAGATTTCCGGGCCCAGCACTCGGGTACGTTTAAAACCACACAAATCCGGACTTTTACAGTTACATCACTAGTCTTTACCAGACCTGTCAATAAGGTCAAGGTCTTGGCCAAGTATTTAGCAGTCATTTTCAGTTTTATGTTATAAATCAATAGTACGCATGACAATAAGCAACTTTGTAATATAATTTATTAGAGAAATCTGCTTCTTTCACCTACTGGGCTAATATTTCACTCTTAATTCATGAGAATTCAAAATTTGATGCAAGTAATTACCTTCATAAGTCACATGCTTAGTGACAGGAAGTCCACTTGTGTGAAATATAAGTGTCACTTGGTCTATCATCATATACACACCTTTGCTGAAAGGCCACAGAGGCTGCAACACCATTAAGCAAGAGGCACCACTAACCAAGCAATACCATGATGACCAAGGAGATCTACAAAAAAGTCAGAGACAAAGTTGTTTAGAAGTACAAGCCAGGGTTGGGTTCTAAAAAAATATCCCAATCTCTAATGATCCCCGGGAGCACCATCAAATCCATTATCATCAAATGGAAAGAACATGCAGTTTGAACATGGCAAATGGAACATGGCACAAACCTGCTAAGAGAAGGCTGCCCACCAAAACTCTCAGTTTGAGCAAGGAGGGCATAAATCAGAGAGACAGCACAGAGACCAACTTTAATCCTGAAGGAGCTGCAGATTTTTCAAGCAGAGACTGGAGTATCTGTCCCTACAACCACAATAAGCTGTACACTCCATGGAGCTGGCCTTTATGGAAGAGAAGCCATACAAAAACCTTTACTTACAGCCAATACTTGGAAAGCTCGTTTTCAGTTTGCCAAAAGACATTTCGGAAACTCCCCAAATCTATGGAGGAAGGTGCTGTGATCAGATGAGACCAAAATGTAACTTTTTGGCCAATAAAGAAACGCTATGTCTGGTTCCAAACCAAAACAGCTCATTACCCCAAGAACACCATGCCCACAGTAAAACATGGTGGTTGCAGCATCATGCTGTCGGGATGTTTTTTGACAGGAGGGACAGGGGAAATGGTCCGAGTCAAGAGGAAGATGGATGGGGCGAAACTTGTTTCACTATGTCAGTGATTTGATACTGGGACAGAGGTTCACCTTCCAACATGACAATGACCTAAAGCATACTGCTAAATCAACACTCGAGTGATTTAAGGCGGAATGTGTAAATGTATTGGAGTGGCCTAGTCAAAGCCCAGACCTGAGTCCAACTGATTATCTGTGGTCAGAATTGAAGATTGCTGTTTACCAGGGGAAACCATTAAGGAGCTGGAGCAGCTTTGCTTTGAGGAATAGGCAAAAATTCCAGTGGCAAGATGTGGAAAGCTTTTACATACTTATCATAAGTAATGCTGAGCGGACCCGGACTGTAAAAAACCAGATCTGCGCTATATCTGTGCTGGGATTCCGGGTGCACTATCCAGATTCGGCAATTAATAAAAATGAACAAAATCAGAAATAAATTAGCGTTTCATACTTACCGAGACTCTGTGTCATGGCGGCACACTGCTTCCAGGTCGCGCTTTCACTTCCTGTACTATCCATCACATACACAAAGCTTTCCGTGTTTTGCTCGCCCACTGGCCATCCTCTCATCTGTGATTGGTTCCTGATTGACGCTCCCCCCAGCCTGTGACAGCTCTGCCGTGCAGTCATCGCTTATCGTGGCTCAGTAATAGGCTGCACTCAGAGCGGGCAGTTGTGCTTTATGGCTGCTCGCTCTGACATGTAGCAGAGGTGGATGTGTCTTCCCTGGATCTCGTGTGGATTACGCCGGAGCTGCAGGGTGTTGGGGTAATAAAGTGGTGAAGGAGGAGGCTGCATTTGTACTTTATTCCAAATAAAGGATTTCTCTGTGTCTTGTTTATTTACTGTAATTTACAGGTTTGTGATGCGGGTATCTCACAGACGCCCGTGCGATCACAAACCTAGGGTTTAGTAGCAGCCGTTCACTGTTATTAACCCCTGCTATTACCTTGATTGCCACCGCACCAGGGCAATCAAGATGAGCCAATATCGTACTGGAATTGTCACATCTAATAGATGCGGCAATACCGGGTGGCTGCGGGCTGAGAATATACCAGCCCCCAGCCGGCGTTATCATGACTGGGGATGAAAATCGGGGGGACCGCACGTCGGGTTTTTTTTTTTAATTATTTATTTAAATTGAAAAAAAACAAAAACGCATGCGGTTTATCTTAGGCAGCAGTCACACTTGCGAGGGACTCCCACAAGTCTGACATCGCAGCACAGCCGCACACACATCTGACAGGAGCGTGCATGTGTTTCTAGGTACATGCACGCTCATGTTCGGACAGTGGCAGACTGTGCCGTGTGATGTCATGTCAGACCCGCACGAGTCTGACATTCTGACATTGCATCACCCGCACACACTTCTGACAGGAGTGTGCATGTGTTTCTAGGTACATGCATGCTCATGTTCAGACAGTGGCAGGCTGTGATGGGTGATGCCATGTCAGACCCGCACGAGTCTGACATATTATCACCTGCACACTTCTGAGGGCTCTTGTACACTTGCGTACCGCTTCCGATGCGACAGCATCGGAAGCGATATGCAAATGACCCTCTGATGTGGGTGTCAGCCGAGGGTCATGCGACTGTGATGCGATCTTGCAATCGCATCACAGGAGCGGAGAAGATAGAGGGAGCACTTTCTCCCCATCTCCTCCACTGTCTGTCTCCACGTGCATCGGTGTGATTCCCTTGCATGACACACGGCTCACGCTGGCAGTACAGCAGAGCCAAGTGTCATGCGAGTGTCCCTGCTAGAGGTCAGTGAGAGCGGACATCTGCTGCGGGGGGCGGGCTGGCACTGAGTAGAGGAGGGGCTGGAGATGCGGAGGAGAGAATGTCACAGCCCAGCCTGTCACAGCCTCTGCTCAGTCAGTGTCTACACTCAGACCTGGCAGCCGTGCTTTACGGCTGCTAACTGTGTGATATGTAGCAGAACCGGTTGTGTCTCCGTGGGACGTGTGGATTACACTGGAGCTTGCAGGTTGTTGGGTAATAAAGTGGTGAACAAGGGCGCGTTTGTAATTTATTCCAAATAAAGGATTTTTGCTCTGTGTGTGTTTATTTACATTCATTTACAGGTTTGTGATGCGGGTATCTCACAGACGCCTGTGCGATCACAAACCAATTACCCTGACTGGCACCACATCACGCCTCCGGGAAGAGCCGGTAATGTACCGGGATTGACGCATCTAATAGATGCGGCAATACCGGGCGGCTGCATGCGGGCTAAAATACCAGCCCCCCAGTCGGCATTTCCATGGCTGGGGATGAAAATTAGGGGGGGCCGCACATTGGGTTTTTTAATTATTATTTAAATAAAAAAAAAAGCCAGAGTCACACTTGCGACGGATACACTGCTTTCCCCTCCCACCGGCCGTCCTGCCGCCTGTGATTGGTTGCAGTCAACTGACTTGCTGCACCTCAGGGTGGAGGCGTGTATAACTGCAACCAATGACATGCACCGGTGGGCAGGCAAAACAATGAATATTGAATTGTCGGCTCCGGAAGAGAAAAACGTGACCCGGAAGAAGTGTGCCGCCATGTCAGTGAGTACACCGCGCGTGCTCCTACCCCCCATCCCCTCCACCCTCCACAAACGTTTTTAATCTCTGGATTCCGGTCCCCATTGACTTATATGGGCACCGGATTCCAGAGCGGATCAGACTTATTTTTAAGTCTGTCAGTGATCCGCCGGGCCCGGTTATTTGGGCGGTCGATCAGCTCTAATCGTAAGCATTTTGCATCTGTAATTGAAGGAAAAGAATGCTCTACTATGCACTAATTTTAGGGGGGGGTGAATAGTTATGCACATTGAAGATTTCAGTTATTTTGTCCTATTGGAACATTTGGTTTTCTATTTATTGTGAGGCAAACAACACAGTTATATGCATGTTCTTTTTGCCTGTAACTTTATGTTCTTTTATGCAAATCCTGAAAAAAACCTGAAATTGCAGGTTGTGAGGGAGTAAAATATGAAAAATGCCAAGGGGCTTAATACTTTTGCAAGACACTGTATGTTGTTGCACTGCTGAGGTTGTATTTAACCAAATTTTATGGACTTGTAATAACCAAATGTTCATTTATTATGTTTTCTCACGTAAAAAAACCCATAGTATTCAAAGAGATAAGCTATGTTTACACAGGGCTTTGTTGGTAAGTTTTTTTCCTGTCCAAAACCTGATCTTGTGTCAGGAAATCTCCTTTTAGTCATCTGCGTTTTGGTGAATTTTTTGGTGCATTTTTCATGCATTTTTTAGTGGCGTTTTTGCTGCAGATTTGGTGTGGCTTTGCTGCTTTTTTTCTATAAATTGGGTTGTATCAATGAAAAAACACAGTAAGGCAGCAAAGAAATTACATGCTCAGTCTTTAAAAACCTGACCAAAAACGCAGGTATTTGACCAAACAGTCAGGAAAAAAACCTGATCTGTTTGTGTGTGTGTGCATGAGATTTCAGAAATCTCATAGACTTTGCTGGGACTTTAAAAAGCAGCTTTTTATTAGCATGGATTTGCATAAAACCAAGGCAAATCTGCAGCTAAAAAATGCAGCAAAAACTTACTAAAAAAGCCTTGTGTGCGCATAGCTTTGTTTTTCTCCTTATTGTATATCTTAATATTATTGCGAATGGTACTCATAGTAGTATTAAAGTATGAATTCTATACATTTTCTGTTTTCCTCGTATTCTATTATATTCTTTTTTTCATGTTCTTTTTTCTAAGCAGATGTCTTCTTAGCACATGTGGAATGATATCGCTGAACGTGATGTATTTTAGAGTTCACACTTTGTACAACAGCAGTAAACACAAGAGCAGCTTGCTTTATAGACTGCCTGTATGAGGTTCTTTGCTGGCAAGTGGCTCTGCTCACAGGAAACTATGTCTGCAGAAGACTTGGCTGGAGTCCACTATTCCCAAATTATCACAACTGCTGAACATTTAGGCAGTATCTTGTTTGTTTTCCAGCGAGCCGTTCAGGCCGCTCATAGATTGCATCCCGCTGTAGTCAGAGGGAGCTGCAGACATCTGATTGAATATGTGCCCAGAGCTGTCCTGCACACACATAATTGATTGACCAGTTCTTAGTCTGCACCGTACATCCTTTACAGCCAGATGCCGTTTTGTTTGTTCAGTCTCCATCGGAACACATTTTTTTTCAAAGAACATCAGATTCGCAGTGTAATCGGTTAAGGAAGACATCACACATCCTGGCACAGGGGTTGATATTAGCAGTCTTGGAAAGCTGATTGCTTAGTCACATCTTCTGGTACCTGTAATCATTCATGTCATTTAGTGATACGTACCATTCTAATAGACTCTCTAACCAGGGACAAAGTCTACATTTCAAACTCAATGTTAGGCCTCTGTCACACGTTCGTGCCTCCGGTACGTGTTTGCCACTTTTTTCACGTACCGGAGGCACGAACACACGTAGACATATGATTTCATAATGGTTTGGACACACGTAAGTATTTTGGAACGGAACGTGTGTCCGTTCCGTACTTACATGTGTCCGTGTGTTCCTCACGCTGACATGTCCACGTTTTCTCCGGCAGCACGGGTGTCACATGGCCCGCACCCGTACCACACGGATGTAGTGTGGATGCGGTCCAGTGTGACATGCGCCGGAGAAACATGTGTCATTTTTTTAAAATAAAAAAAACACATACTCACCTCCACCAACCCTGCAGAATCTTCCGCTCCAAACAGTTGCTGCCGTCCGCCGCTCATTATGAGCGTGTAAAGGAGGTGGGCGTGCTGTCACGGGCTCTAATCTCCGCCCCTCTGCTCGTCCGGAAGCAGCATCAGCGGGTAGTAGGTGGGGCTGGAGCCGAAGATCAGAACCCTGGACAGCAGCGAGGACCACGTGAGTATGTAAATTACTTCTCCGTGTGTTATTGCGGATAGCACACGGAGAACACACGTGGACCGCACGTACCGGGAGTACTTACCACACGCAATACGCAGGGAAAATACGTGTCTCCCGGCACGTGCGTGATTTCCACGTGAGTGTGGCAGAGGCCTAACTCGTATTAAGCTGTTCTGACCTTGTCATTAAAAATATTCAACTATCAGTTCACCAGCACAGAGTAGTCCTCAAAAGAAGTACTCCAGTGTAAAAAAGCGATCACCTATCCACACGGTAGATGATAACTTGCTGATCAGTGGGTATTTCACTGCTGGGACCCACACCGATTGAAAGAATCAAAAGACAGGGAGTTTTAATATTCATTACAAAATGGTGCTGCCGATACCATTCCTGATCATTGCTCCATTCATTCTCTATTGGCTGCCAGAAAAGCCAAGTGCAGCATTCGACAGCGCCATAGGGAATGGATGGAACAGAGGGCGAGCATGTGCACTAGTGCTGTATTCTAACATGTATGCCAATATGTGCAGTTCCCATCACCAAACGTTCACCTACCCAAACATTCAGCTATGCTTTTAATGTGTGAAGTGATGTTAATACTTGCTTTCTGTGTTTCAAAATATTAGGATATATTTGCTTGGGTCAATTAATGTAAACAGTCAATATGAATGCAGGGTGACAAGACCATGTTCCGTATTGAGTACTATTTACCTTACCAATGAAGAATTCTTCCTCATTCATTAAGCTGACATGTTACCATATTTTCATTTCTATCAGTTCCGTCAATTAACTACAGATGCTACTGATAAACCAGTGGATAGGCCAAAAATGAGCAGTGTGAGGCCTCAGTTCCATAGCTTCTGATGTGAGAGCATTGGAAGCGATATGCTAATGACCCTCTGATGCGAGTGTAAGTCGAGGGTCATGCGACTGTGATCCAATCCTGAGATCGGATCACAGCTGCAGAAAAGAGGGAGAGCACTTTCTCCTACTCCTCCGTGGCCTGTCTCTGCCTATATCGCAGTGTGGTTGGATGACATGCGAATGCAGTGCGATGTTTGACATGCACCTATAGACTTGTATGGGTGCGTGTGAGCAGAGACTCGCTGCCAAACGCAGCATGCTGTGATTCATATCTCATACGACTATGGCATGATCAATCGCAGATGGACACTGCCCCATAGTTTTGCACTGGTGCGAGTGCAATCTGATGTTTTATCGGATTGCACTCGTCTGTGCAAAATGCAAGTGGAACCGAGGTCTGAAAGCTTTCTACAAGCATTATAGCAGGTAAAAATTAATTAGTGCTCTTAAAATAAAATCAAAAGATATTTGCCAACATTCTGGGGATGTTATGCACTGTTATGGAATTCCCCGCTCCTCCTGTGAAAACCTTTCTCAATATAGAACACCTGATATATTGCATGATTTATGTAAACCCATACCTTTTTAATCTTGGTTTCCTGGGAAATCCAGGACAGTTGGGGGACATTATCAGCTTTCATGCATACAATAAATCTAGCCTATACAGTATAGCTCCATTCTAAGGGGTGCTTCACACATAGCGAGCTCACTGCCGAGATCGCTGCTGAGTCACGCTTTTTGTGACGCAGCAGTGACCTCATTGGCGATCTCGCTGTGTGTGACACTGAGCAGCGATCTGGCCCCTGCTGCGAGATCGCTGCTCGTTACACACAGCCCTGGTTCGTTTTCTTCAAAGCCGCTCTCCTGCTGTGACACACAGATCGCTGTGTGTGACAGCAAGAGAGCGACAAATGAAGCGAGCAGGGAGCAGGAGCCGGCGTCTGACAGCTGAGGTAAGCTGTATCCAAGATAAACATCGGGTAACCAAGGTGGTTACCCGATATTTACCTTAGTTACCAGCCTCTGCAGCTCTCACGCTGCCTGTGCTGCCGGCTCCGGCTCTCTGCACATGTAGCTGCTGTACACATCGGGTTAATTAACCCGATGTGTACTGTAGCTAGGAGAGCAAGGAGCCAGCGCTCAGTGTGCGCGGCTCCCTGCTCCCTGCTCACACTGGTAACTAATGTAAACATCGGGTAACCATAACCGATGTTTACCTTAGTTACCAGTCTCCGCAGCTTCCAGACGGCGGCTCCGTGCAAGCGCAGCGTCGCTTGCACGTCGCTGCTGGCTGGGGGCTGTTCACTGGTCGCTGGTGAGATCTGCCTGTTTGACAGCTCACCAGCGACCATGTAGCAATGCAGCAGCGATCCTGACCAGGTCAGATCGCTGGTCGGATCGCTGCTGCATCGCTAAGTGTGAAGGTACCCTAAGACGCCTCTCAGGCTCAATCAGGTGCCATATGTAAGGAATTGTGATGGGCAAATAGTAACTATTTGGGTTCGGATTATTCGTAACTAATCTCAAAGTACTATTTTGTTATTCATCACGAATAACGAATCGAATGCAAGTCAATGGGGAACACAAGTATTTTTCTTGTAGTGACGAATGCTGGAATAGTACTCAGTATTCAGTAAGCATTATCCGAACATGAGTAGGTACTATTTGCCCATCTATGGTAAGAGCTATTTTCCCCAAGAAGCCATATCCAAGATCATTATCATTTAAAAATCAGGTTTTTTAAGCTACATTCCTCTTACATCTAAAAAGGGCTTGGAATTGCCCATCTTAATGCAAAGTTGCAGAGGCCATAACAATTCCACTCTTCCATCTTGATTGACATGTTGCTGTCATGCATGAATGCTGCACAAGGCATACAAGTGTATGAATTTAAAGGCAAAAAAGATACATTTGTGTAACTTTATATGTAGCTCTTGTACGACGTGAGCTATATTATGGTCCAATGTGGTATAGAATAGGGAGTGGTAGGTAAATATTCATGCTGTCGCTGGAGTATCTCTTCACTAATGACAAATAAGTACAGCCTACAAAACACGCTATAGTCAAACAATCTGAGAAAAAAACACATGTGCACTCTGTATAACTGAGGCTGCCAGCATTATCTGATAGAAAAAAAAAGGTTTCCTGGAGTTGGTGCAAGCGATACTTCTGGCATTAATCATAATAAGTGCTTTATCTAGGCATGTCATGTATAGTTTCTGTCTGCAATTTACCTCTCAAGCAAGCTGTACACAATATCATCCAACATTATCTGAGAACTTATGCTCTTCAAGTGTCTAAATGTATTTGCACCATGGTTCCCACAGTTAATGTGAGAATAGCCATAGTAAGTGCTATTTAAAGACGGTATCCCACCACTGCTGACAGATTGCTGTTATTTGTACTCCTTGCAAAGCCTGTCATTTCCCCAGTGTGATGAGGAGCACTGCTTTTTTATTTTATCACACATATAGATATATTGTTGCTATTTTGCTAATTTAATGTGTTAAAAAGATAGGATTAAAACATATAATTGCAGATATCACAGCAAATATCTATTCACAGGATCTGGGAGAATGAAGAAAAGTATAAGGCCTAAGCCACACGGCGAGAAAAACAGTGCGAGTGAAGTGCGATAAAACATCGCATTCCCTTCGGACTAATTCTAGCCTGTGTGTCAGCACACATGAGCAATTATTTTCTCAGCCCTAATCGGACCGAGAAAACAATCGCAGCATGCTGCAATTGAAATGCGAGACTCTCTCTCTCGCACCCATTCAAGTGAATGGGGCGAGAGAAAAATCACACTGCACTCGCGGTACACCGGTGTACTGCCAGTGCTGTGCGAGAATGGCAATAGCCGACTATGCAGGAGAGAGGGAGAGAAATCCCTCCCTCCCCTCCTGAGTGCCGGCCCGCCCCCCGCAGCTGAGGTCTGCTCGCACAAGCACAAGCGGATCTCAGTTGCAAGGACACACGCATGACACTCGGCTCTGCTGTACTGTCAGCACGAGCCGAGTCTCATGCAAGTGGATCGCATTAGTCCCCGTGTGGTCTCCAGCCTAAGTAGCAGCCCCAGAACACATTATGATTAAAGGGTTCGCCCACTACTTGGATAACCCTTTCTCATTCCAAATATAATAGAAAAAAGCTTAGATTGTGATGTCACATGAGCCCCACTCACCGCCGGTATTCCTCTCCCCGCCTTCGGATAAATGATTAATGAACAGGAAGTGAAAGGCAGCTGTAGCTCTCACTTCCTGTTGATTAATGGGAAAACGCGTGGAATTAAAAGGGGTTGCCCTAGTAGTGGACAACCCCTTCAAGGCCATTTTACATAGCATTTGCCAATACCTTCATTAACTATGTCTTGCTGCCCGCCTGCAAAAGGAACATTTGTTTGGAAATGATGTATGACAGAGCACACTGTGACTTCGTCTGCATCTTTATAGTCAATAGCCCCATTGGCGAATACGACAGAATTCTGTTTTGTGGTGGATTGAACATAAACATCAGCAGAGCCACTAAACGTAGTGGCAAATGCTATGCCAATCCAGCCTTTTGCTTGTATCATTATCGTTATGTAAGCATTGCCTAAATTAAAATGATCTCTAATATGGAAAAATGAAGGTTGGAACAACAGTGTTTGCTTTACAAAAGTTAAACTATACAATCCTATATATACACAATTGGCTGATATGCAGAAACACTTGGATGAGGAGTCTGGTGTTCTGTATGAAAGAGCCGCTGTGTGGAAAACAACAAGATCGGCTGTCACTTATCTATCTATAGGGAGAGAATCAGTAGTATCCCATACACAATGTTGGTCAACATTAGTCTAATGTGCATGGGTGCCTAAATAGACATTTTATTTTATTATCAGTAATCAACTGCATTTTATAGGAATTTACTATACTTTATAGTATTATTTTATCTTCAATTATTTTTGGAAAATAGAATCCTGTAAAATAAATGTGAACAGAAGAAGTCTCCCAAGTTGAGGTAAGCTTAGTTGACAGAAAGACTCGATATTAATATCCTTGATGCAAAATAATGTACATCAGCTCTGGGGTCCAGTGATGGACACAGACAGAAGTGGGCCCCTGAGTAAGAACAGTAAAAAGGCGCATTATAATCCAATAGCTCATCAAAATATGCAGTACAAACTAGTTTGGAGATGGAACTTGGTCCTTCTACCTCTTGGACTCCTGTGAGGCTGCACAGGTTGCATTATTGGTATGCCTGCCCCTGCTGCAGTCACCCTGTGTAGAAAAAGCTCAGACGTTGAGCTCCCACAACAAAAATGGCGGTGATGTTGCATAGTCCATATCTGTCTTTCAGCTGAGCTCTAATTGCTGCTGTTAACCATTTAGATGCCACTCCCATTTCTCCCCTCATGGGGTACTGATGGGTTATTATGGTAGCTTGTGGCCTACTGACCACCCCTCCTACTTCCATCTTGTACTCTGGTAAAGCTAAGCTGCGGACATAGGCTGAGCTTACAGGAGGCCTTGAATTTCACTATATACTGTAATACTATGTAAGTTCCCTTAAAGAATTACTTAAAAAAATATAGAAATAAAAAAATAACTAATTTGGTATTAACTGGATAAAGTCCATACTATCAAAATATAATGCACTGAAATAAATCAAGATTACAGAATTGTGCTTATAAAGGTTTCCCAAGGGTAGGTCTAATAGATTAGGTTAACTTTATTAATCTAGTGAGCAGTTGTGAGGCATACTTTGTTTTCTCATGTATATACTTCAATGCGGGAGATAAACATTGAGGGGTTTCATAGTAGGAATAAAGGGACTCAGTATACAGACTTTCAATATGACATTTGAAACTTTGGTCCAGTGTTTTGAGTTTTCACTACATGAGCACAGTGGGGCTGATTCAGCAGTTTTCTCCAGAGTTCTGCCATAAGACTGTTTAAATATCTCAAAACATTTGTACAGCTAGTAGATGCATAAAAAAAATTAAATTATTGCTGCTTTTATGTAAGCTCCTGCCAGCTCAAGCTAATTTTTAAAAAATGGGTGGCGCTTACCAGGAGGGAAATCCTAATTTATGCCACTAAAGTTATGTCTATTCTAGAAATGCACTCGAGCTGAAAGATACACCAAAAAGCCCATGCCTCCTAATAATTTGAAAATGAAAAAACTGATCGCACTTCCTTACAGACAAATGTGAACAGGTGAAAAACTGAACATGAAATATACCGTAACAAGTAAACAGCTGCACTCTGTGACACTAAGGTATGCAAACATTGAATGTAGGAATGTGGACATGTATTTGTGCTGAGGAAATAAATTAAAAAATAGGGACAATTGGAGCATAAAAAAGGCCAGTTTTATGTGAGCCCAGCAGCTAGTGTCAAGGCGTATCTCTTATTGCTGGGTCCTTACCTACATGCATCTACCCAGCCTGGAAAACCTACAATTTTATGGATGAATACGAACCTGCAAATACAAAATGAAAAATCGCCCTAAGCTGGTTGGGAAGGAGTGCTAAGTCAGAAGGCATGACTCTGTCATCTAAAATGAGAAAACTGACAACACTTCCTAACAGACAAATGTGAACAGGTGCAAAACTGAACATGAAATAATGATTTTGGCACATCATACTCCAGCTGACCTTTCATCAAGAAGAGCATGCAAGATACCAGTCTCGATGAATCAGGGTCAGCATGCGGTAAAACATTTCAGGAGCTGGATCACAGCTCCAACACTGATTAGAGGATGCTTTGCTTAGGCTCTGCATTTTCATTGTGACAGTTTCCCTTTAAGGCTCCCTTCACACGTCCGTGAAACACGTGCATGTTTGTTCCGTTTCCGTATATACATGCACCAATGTTAATCTATGTTTGAGGTCACACGTTTATTATTTCATAATGTCCGTGTGTGCGTGTCCGTGATCCGCATGTGTTTCCGTATTGAACGGAAGCATGTCCGTTTTCTGCACGGAGCATGCACACATGGACCCAATGAAAGTCTATGGGTATGTTCGCACAAATTAATAAACACGTATGCATCTCCCTATGGTACGTGTCCGTTTGGTGTTTTTTCTAGCGATGTCGGTCATTCTTTCTATTTCTGTGTATGTCGGTCAATCTCCCTCAGTCCGTCGGTTGGTCTCTCTCTGTCTTGTCTGTCCCTTTCTCACAGTCTGTCGGTCAGTCTCACCCCTCTCTCATACTTACCGTTCTCCGATCACCGGCGCAGCGCTGCACGGCTGTTAAAAAAACTCCGGCGGCTTTTACTATTTTGAATAAGCCGGCCGCTCATTAAACAATCTCGTATTCCCTGCTTCCCCGCCCACCGGCGTCTATAATTGGTTGCAGTTAGATACGCCCACACGCTGAATGACAACTGTCTCACTGCAACCAATCACAGCAGCCGGTGGGTGGGTCTATACTGTGCATTAAAAAAATAAATAAATAATTAAAAAAAACGGCATGCGGTCCCCCCCCCATTTTGATACCAGCAAGGGTAAAGCCACATGGCTGAAGGCTGGTATTCTCAGGATGGGGAGCTCCACGTTATGGGGAGCACCCCAGCCTAACAATATCAGCCAGCAGCCGCCCAGACTTGCCGCATCCATTAGATGTGATAGTTCTGGGACTCTACCCAGCTCTTCCTGATTTGCCCTGGTGCGTTGGCAATCGGGGTAATAAGGAGTTATTGGCAGCCCATAGCTGCCAATAAGTCCTAGATTAATCATTGCAGGCGTGTATGAGACACCCCCAATGATTAATCTGTAAGTTACAGTAAATAAACACACACAGTGAGAAAATCCTTTATTTGAAAAAATAAACACTACAAAAAACCCGCGTTCACCAATTTATCAAGCTCCAAAAACCCCTCCAGGTCTGGCGTAATCCACGGAGGTCTCTCATCGCTTCCAGCTCTGCTACATAAAGGTGACAAGAGCTGAAGAAGAACACTGCCGCTCCTGTCACCTCCACGCATCAACTGAGGTGAGTATCGTGATCAGCTGAGCTGTCACTGAGGTTATTCGCGGCCACCGCTGGATCCTCCAACTGTGACAGCAAGTCACCCGAGTGACAGCGATGAAGTCACAGGTGAGTTGCGGTCACGAGTGGAGGATCCAGCTAGCCACGGGTAACCTGAGTGACAGTCACTCAGGGGATTAGCGGTTATCTGTGAGTCCTTCACGGGTGACCGCTAATCAGTACGCGACACATACAGAGCCGCAGGATGACAATGAAGTCGGATGAAGTTCACCCGAGTTCATTCTCAGCGCGTGACTCTGTCTGCTGTAAGCGGGTATGCATCAATGACATGTTACATCACACACGGACATTTCACATGGACAACACACACACACGTCAGTTAAGTTTCACACGCACACATGGACATTACACACGCACACACGGCTAGCATATGCAGTTCACACAGATGCCACACGGATCTTAAAAACGGACACAAAAACGGGACACGGACCCGAAAAACGGCCCGTAACACACATGCGTGTATTTTCACGGACGTGTGAAGGGGCCTAAAACTGATACCTGTTTTGTAGCAATCCAAAGTGTCAACACTGAGAAATCAAGTTTTGCGATCCCATGCAAAAAAGTCATGAAGTAAAATTGGAGGTTAATTCACTCAGAGTTAAAGGCTCATGTTGCTTTTTTTATGTGCTTCTTTTCTGTATATAAAAAATCATGTTTTGGCAGGAAAAATGCAGCAAAAAAACACACATTTTTTTTATTGCGTTTGCACGTTTTTTCCCATGCATTTTTTCCTGCTTCTTTTGTGCTGTTTTTTAGCCATGGGGATCACGGGGGTTCAAGCCCTGTACCCCCATAATCGCAACCAGGTCTCTGGCTGATATTACAGCTGCAACCTATCTCTCACTGCCTGGAACAGTGCCCGCGCCACTCCCAACAATATAACTCCTTAAATGCTGCGATGAATGTGATCGCAGCATTCAACAGGCAAGCAGAAGAATTGCTGCATCTCCCTGGCAATCTGGTCCCTGTAATGTGATTACAGGGACCCGATCACTGCCATAGTAATCCTAGCTTGTCACCATGAAGAAGCCGGGTTACTGAGCTACGGATCGTCTCACAGGCCATGCTGTATGCATGGTGTGTGAGGGAAAGTGCTGCAATATAATCCACTGTAGTGATAAAGCATTGCAGTGGATTATTGCAATGCAGTAAAAAAAAGGAAGAAACAATTGACATGCTGCTTCTTTCTTCAGCAACAAAATCAATAAGGAAAAAAAAATCCGCGTGTGCACAGCAAGTCACGATTCTCATAGACTTTGCGAGGATGCTTTTCCTTGCTTTTATTGATTAAAAGAAGGAAGGAAAAACACCTGAAAAAACTAGAAAAGAAAGCCACGTTGGCACATAGCCTTATAATGGCTGACTGCACCATAAAACAACACATTAACTGATGGGCAGTCAGTTTTTGGACGAAAAAGGTCTACCGGACTTCCATGCTCACAGAACAATCATTAAAGGGGTGGTTCACCCATATTTGCTAGATCGATATTATGTTGAGAAACAATGTTTTTCTCAAATACCTTATGTTGGCATAGTGCCTGTGAGAGGCGCTATTACGGACCGCTCTTCTCCATCACCTGATCCCCGGGCTCTGTGACCTCGGGGATCCGGTGATGTCACGTCAACTTCCTGCTCACCTCCCATCACCATGGCCAGCCCCGGTCTCCGTGAGTCACTGGGCTGTGGGCAGAGTTTCACTGCTCGTCACAGCCCAGTATCCCTCCTGCTTGCATGCTCTGCAGTGAAGGAGGAGGGAGCAGGTAGATGCTGCGCTGTGACGCAAGGCTGTGATGAGCGGTGAAACGCCTCCCACAGCCCAGTGACTCAGGAAGACTGCGGCCGGCAGCGGTGATGTCCAGTGATCAGGAACTTGACATGACATCATCGGATCCCTGAGGTCACGGAGCCCAAGGTCACGCGATGGGGAACAGCGGTCCGCAATAGCGTCTCTCACAGGCTCTATTGCCAACATAAGGTATTTGAGAGAAACATTGTTTCTCAACATAATATCGATCTAGCAAATAATAAATATGGGTAAACCACTTCTTTAATATGATCACCGTACACACATAGAACATCTTGTTCTCAGCATCAGGTGTTTTGCTTACACAGGACAATGTACTGTTGAAAATTATACATTTTCGGTTAGATTAATAATCATTATACCTGATGAATAAGCATTTGCAGTCCAGTTTATAGGCCAATAATCAGGAAATGAGTGTACCTAGGTCAGTTAGTTCCCGATTATCAACATAATGAAATTGGCCTTTGAAATTGACTGCGATTCATTATAGGTTCAACTAAACAAGCAGATTGATATTTGTTAATACATGCATTTTTCACAATTAAGTTACAGATTCATAATAAAGCACCTGTTAAATTTTATGGGCTTGTACATTTAAAATCAGAGGAAAACTCAGGATTTGTTTTCAAGGATTCATTGAGAAGACAGAAAAAGCTAAACCATGGTACAGTATGTTCCACTGCGTGACATGACATATGGTATCTAGAGATATTGCTTTTAGGGAAAGAAATTGGTGTCTTAAGATGCTATTGATTGGTCTCATAACCATTGCTTTCCAGGTATAGAAAAATATATTGTAGGACACATGCTAAGTTCCCTGCTGGAAGTTTCTCAATCCATTTAACCTTTATGGCCTCCGGCCTCCAGTGCTACTCCACTTGATTCTGTTGATATGACAATGTCATTAGTTGACTCCATACTTTAAAGGTCCAGTCACACTAAGCAACTTACCAGCGATCCCAACAACGATAGGGATCGCTGGTAAGTTGCTAGGAGGTTGCTGGTGAGCTGTCACACTGCGACGCTCCAGCGATCCCACCAGCAACCTGACCTGGCAGGGATCGCTGGAGCGTGGCTACACGAGTTGCTGGTGAGCTCACCAGCAACCAGTGACCAGCCCCCAGTCTCCTAGTTACAGCACACATCAGGTTAATTAACCCGATGTGTGCTGCAGCTAAATGTGCACAGAGCAGGGAGCAGCGCACACTGAGCGCTGGCTCCTTGCTCTCCTAGTTACAGCACACATCGGGTTAATTGCCTGATGTGTGCTGCAGCTATCTGTGCACAGAGCAGGAGCCGGCAGCACAGGCAGTGAGAGCGGAGGAGGCTGGTATCAAAGGTAAATATCGGGTAACCAAGGACAGGGCTTCTTGGTTACCCGATGTTTACATTAGTTACCAGCCTCAGCAGAAGCTGGCTCCCTGCTCACTGCACATTAGTTGTTGCTGTCTCGCTGTCACACACAGCGATCTGTGCTTCACAGCAGGACAGCAACAACTAAAAAATGGCCCAGGACATTCAGCAACAACCAACGACCTCACAGCAGGGGCCAGGTTGTTGCTGGATGTCACACACACCAACATCGCTAGCAACGTCACAAAAGTTGTTCGTTACCAGCGATGTTGCTAGCGATGTTGCTTAGTGTGACGGGGCCTTAACTTAGAGAATTGAAAGTCATGTGGCTCCAGACACTATTATTGCATTGTTATCATGCATACAAGCTCAATATTACAAAAGCAAATGGTCGCTCTAAAGATCGCTGTTGCGGTCGATGGAAAGTTGCTAGTCATTCACAAAAGCATGTATTACAGCTTATAGTGACTTTTACATGGTGAAATTTTATGCTGCAAGCAATAATTTTTATGCAAGGTGATACAGTAGATCTGGTTTTGCGACAATCCAATAATATTACGATCACTAACAGGTATTACACATTGCTGTTTTCAGAACGATTTTGAGATTTTACGCATAATTTTTGTCCCATCTAAGGGCTCGTACGCACGTTGCGTAATATCATGCATTTACGCTGCGTATTGCACTGCAGAGTAAATGCATGTGTCCTGCGTCCCCAGCACAATCTATGTAGATTGTGCATAATCCGTGCACACGATGCTTTTTTGAATGCAGCGATTTGGATGCTAAAATTTTGATCCAAACCGCTGCGTTCAAAAATGCAGCATGTCAATTAATTTGTGCGCTTTGGACGTTGCTCCCACTCTATCTATGGTGGGGGCAGCAGCCATAGCGCATGAAATCTGCATGTAATCTGCTGAAACACTGCATCCATTATGCAGCGATTTGAAGCGCACATGTGCTGTCAAATCACTGCAGAAATTTCAGCATTTACGTGCGAACATAGCCCTAATAAGGGTTTAAGAATATTTTTGTTAACTTGTGGCCATTTGAGGACGGCTGATTGATCATTCTAATGAAGCATTACATTTTTTGTGGCTGCCCCTAATTGTAAGATACAATTCCAAGGTTCAGACTTTTCAGGAGTCCGACACTCTATGCTAGCCATTCATAAATTCATACTGTTTATAAAAAGGGGACCCACATTATAATAAAGAATTGTATTGTATAGGTCTATATTATATGTTATACTGTGTGTGTGTGTGTGTGTGTGTGTGTCTGTCTGTCTGTGTGTGTGTCTGTCTGTCTGTGTGTGTGTGTGTGTGTGTATGTGTGTGTGTGTCTGTCTGTCTGTGTGTGTGTGTGTGTATGTGTGCCAACTACAAATGTAGATGCACAGTGGTGCAAATTCATATTCATGAAACAGTGGTATAGAGAAAACTCCCTCCAGCACCTGTTCTGGTGGCAGATATTACTGTGCTTGGAGACTGCATATTCACCACAAATGCTCAGGTGAGTTTCCTTTCATATTTTTTTCCTTTATCTTTTTTGCTTTACTATCTTCTCTCCTTCTCTACTTTCTTTCAATGCTTGGTACTACATACTATGAAACAGTTGGGTGGAGATAACTAGCGCAACCACAGTTTGCTACTTTCAAGTGAATGTTTTGGAAGGCTGAAAATCCATCCATCCATCTATCTATCTATCTATCTATCCCTCTATCCATCTATGTATGTATCTATCTATCTATCTATATCTATCTATCTATCCCTCTATCCATCTATGTATCTATCTATCTATCCCTCTATCCCTCTATCCATCTATCCATCTATCTATCCCTCTATCTATCTATCCCTCTATCCATCTATGTATCTATCTATCTATCTATCTATCCCTCTATCCATCTATGTATCTATCTATCTACCTATCTATCTATCCCTCTATCCCTCTATCCCTCTATCCCTCTATCCATCTATCCATCTATCTATCTATCTCTCTCTCTCTCTATCTATCTATCTATCTATCTATCTATCCCTCTATCCATCTATGTATCTATCTATCTATCTCTCTATCCATCTATGTATCTATCTATCTATCTATCTATCTATCTATCTATCCCTCTATCCCTCTATCCATCTATCTATCTATCTATCCATCTATCCATCTATCTATCCCTCTATCTATCTATCTATCTATCTATCTACAATGAGAAAATACAAGCAGCAATGATAAATCCACATTCCATTACCAATATATAGAACAAAAATAATGAGTAGAAGCAGGACTCAAAAAATAATGCAAATTATAGGACTTCAATGGTTTATTTGCCACATGGGCCATTAAAGTCCTATATCTTGCACTAATTTTAGAGTTCTGCTTCCATTTTTTGTTTCTATAAATCAGGTTGGGCTTATGCCTGTAAAGCTTTATACCCTCATTTGCTCTCTGCTTGATACATAATTGGTGTTGTTTTTTTCTCTATTTATCTATCTATCTATCTCTCTGTCTGTCTGTCTATCATTTTTGTCAATCTATATATCTTTATCTATATCTTTCTTTCTAGATATTTCTCATATATCTTTTTCTATCTATTCTCTCTTTTTTTGTCTATTTATCTATCTTTAGCTTTCTATCTCTCTTTCTAGCTATCTATATTTCTCAATAATATCTATTTATCTATCAATCTATCTTTCTATGTATGTTTCTACAGCGAGTGAAGTAAGTATTGAATTTGTCACCAATTTTCTAAGTAAGTATATTTCTAAAGGTGCTATTACCATAAATTTCTTACCATATGTCAGTAACAACCCATCCAATCCACACAGGCAAAGAAATCAAACCATAGTACATTTAATTAATAATGTGTAATAATGAGAAATGACACGGGGAAAAAGTATTAAACACGCCTACTGAAATGAATTTAATATTCGTACAAAACCCTTTCTTAGTGATGACAGCTTCAAGATGCCTCTTATATGGAGAACCTAGTCACATACATTGCACATGTGTGATTTTGGCTAATTTTTGCACACAAACACCTTTCCTTGGGATCTTTCTAAGAACTCTGAGCTTTAGTTCCTTCCATAAGTTTTCTATTGGATTCAGGTCAGGTGATTGGCTGGTCCATTCTAGCAGTTTTATTTTCTTTCTCAGAAAAAAACCTAAAGGCCTCGTTACACGCAGTGACGTAGCTAGCGATATATCGCTGGGGTCATGGATTCCGTGATGCACATCCGGCATCGTTAGCGACGTCATTGCATGTGACATCAACAAACGGCCGTAAACAATCAAAAGTACTCACCTTATCGTTGATCGTTGATACGTCGTTCATTTTCATAAAATTGTTGATTGTTGAGGATGCAAGTTGTTCATCGTTCCCGAGGCAGCACACATTGCTACGTGTGACATCTCGGGAATAACGAACTACAGCTTACCTGCGGCCGCCGGCAATGAGGAAGGAAGGAGGTGAGCGGGATGTTACAGCCGCTCATCTTCACCCCTCCGCTTCGATTGGGCGGCCGCTTAGTGACGCCACTGTGACGCCGCATGAACCGCCCCCTTAGAAAGCAGGCGGTTCACCGGCCACACAGCAACATTGCTAGGCAGGTAAGTATGTGTGACGGCTTCTAACGATTTTGTGCGCCACGGGCAGCGATTTGCTTGATTTGATGACGCACAAACGACGGGGTGGGTGCTTTCACCAGCGATATCGCTAGCGATATCGCTGCGTGTAAAGCCCCCTTAAAAGTTTCCTTGGTTGTATGTTTGGGATCATTGTCTTGCTGAAATGTCCACTCATGCTTCATCTTCATGATCCTGATATGTGGCAGCAGATTTTTATCAAGAATGTCTTGATATATTTGTCCATTCATCCTTCCTTCAATTATATGAAGTTTGCCAGTGCTTTATGCTGAAAAAAAACCCCCACACCATGATGTTTCCACCTGAAAACTTCACAGTCGGTATGGTGTTTTGGGGGTGATGTGCAGTGCCTTTTGGTCTGAAAATATCGTACATATTTAGGCATCTTAAGGGTTCAATTTTAGGCTTATCTGACCAGAGTATATTCTCCTAGTATTTCACAGACTTGTCTAAATATTGAACAATTTTTAAATGCACTTGAACATGCTTTTTGTTCAGCTATGGAGTCTTGCTTGGTGAGCGTGTATACAGGCCATGGAGGTTGAGTGCATTACTTATTGTTTTCTTTAGAACAATTGTACCTGCTGATTGCAGGTCTTTCTGTAGCTCTCCACAGGTGGTCCATAGCTCTTGAACAATTCTCCTGATAATTTTTTTTCACTCGTCTATTTGAAACCTTGTGGGGAGCATCTGGTCATGGATTGTTTATGGTAAAATTTTGTTCTTTGTACTTCTGAATTATGACCCCAACAGTGCTCACTGAAACCTTCAGTAGTTTCGGAATGTTTTGCAATAATAAGGTTGAGAAGATTTTTGACAGCTCACTGGTTTTACCCATCATAAGATTATTCTTCTGTGGCACCATGGTGATGAGACAGCTTTTCATAGGCCATCAGATGAACCAGCTGATAATATTTATCACTAAGTGGCAGGATTGCTTTCTAATTGCTGATAGAGTTCAACTGGTGTCATGACTTTCCATGGCTTTTGGTATTTCTCTTTGTTCATGTGTTTAATAATTTCTCCCTTTGTCATTACTCATTATTACACATCACTAAAGCTATGGACGTCTATGGTTTGATGGACATCTATTTGATATGGTTTTTTATTCAATTTGAGCCACAAGTGTTCCATTGGGTAGAGGTCTGGGGACTGTGGGGGCCAATCCAGCACCTCTACTTCATTGTCATTGAACCATTTTTTTTGCCAATCTCGATGTATTCTTCAGGTCATTGCCTGCTGGAACACTCATTCTTTTCATATCTAAAGTAATTGAGTGTATAAAGTAACTTGTCTTGTAGTATACTCAGATATAGCTCCAAATTGAGACCACCATCAATCCTGGTTCAGTATCCAGCCTTTGGCTGTGAAAAAAACACAATTTTCATCAGGCTTTCTCCACCAAATTTGACAGTTCCTTCAATTTCTCGATCCATTAGCCGCCTTTTCACTTCTTTTTTCCAGACCAATTGACATCCATTAGGATTCACTGGGAAGACAGAAAAGCTAAACCATGGTACAGTAGGTTCCATTGCATGAAAAGTGACATGACATATGGTATTCTGTGTTAGAGATATTGCTTCTAGGGAAAAATTTGTGTCTCAAGATGCTATTATTTGATCTCTTAACACTAGAACTACTGAGGTAGTCATTTTGACTACTTTGCACCATGTATTTCTATATAGGTGTCACGAGTCCAGTAGTTCTAGTGTTAAACATAGTTTTCCAGGTTTACAACAATATAATGTAGGACAAGGCTAAATTCCCTGTTGGAAGTTTCTCAATGTATTTAACTTTTTTTGGCCTTCTAGTTCTGGTCTACTCCACATGGTTGTGTTGATATGACAGAGCCATTAGTTGATTCCACAGTTTAACTAAGAGAATTGAGACCTATGGCTCCAGACACTAAGAATAATTTGCGTTCATCAGAGCCTACGTTATTGACTTTCGTCTTATCATTCCCAATTACCCGTTTCCAATCTTCTACTGTACAGTTTTCATACATTTTTGCAAACTTAAGCCAACACTTCTTATGATGATATTAAAGTTGAGGCTTCTTCACTTGTCAGGCCACCATTCCAGACTTGTGTAACATAAGTTACACGGTGCTTGCATGGACGTCTATGATCTCACTATTACAAAGCATACAAGCTTCATAAATTCACTGCCGCGTTTCTCGCTCCAGAACTAACAGACTTTGTCATAAGCCAACTTGATTCCTCAAGCTGGCTTTGCACTCACATGATGCAGTTTGGCAATTTTCTGGGCCAAGAGACCACTATCGATGAGTTGGGTGATACTGTTTCTCTTTCTTTGGGAATCTTCTTCATGTCTACTCCTTGATTCGAATTAGTGACCTTTCGCTTGGGAATCAGCCTAATAACACACTGAGCTATTAGGAAATGTGAGAACAGGTTGTAATTTGTAGTATACAGAACGAAAAATATTTTTACACCACCCGGAGGAAAACAGTAACAATGGTGTGACATGGTAACAATCTGCATAACTAATCATATGCTAAATAGTTATATGTCAAATTTATGCATAAGATAGTCAAGATGATGCCTATAGTCTCAAATTCGAAAATGCATGGATGTGAGATATGGAACTTGAAAATTCAAAGTTTAAAATACAGTGGAACCTCGTTTAACGAGTAACCCACTTAATGAGAATTTACAAGAAAGCTTTGCTATACGAGCGAAATCCTCACCGCTCACACTTCCGGTTCCGTACATCCACCGTGCTCTAACCCGCACTTGCAGTCCACACAAACACACACATGTACGCACAAACACACACAAACACATGCGCACGCATGCACATACAGTATGCTCACCTTACCTTCCGTTCCACCACCGGCCTCATGGTTCTTGTAGTTCCCGGGTACATCGCGATGTCCTCACGGTGAGCTACATGACCCAGGAGGCCCGCGATGGAACAGAAGGTAAGGTGAGCATATAATATAATATAGTGTACCTTCCGTTTCATCGCCGGCCTCATGGGTCCTGTAGTTCGCCGCTCCGCTCCACTCCAGACTGTGCATCGGCATCCATAGCGACGAAGCAGGATCTTTCTGTCAGACGCTACTCAAAGGCAGCGCACTGGCCAATCAGAGGCAAGCGGCTCTGCCTTTGACGTCAGCTCTCTGGCCGTGGAAGTTCCTACCTCGTCATTATGGTAACCCAATAGACAGCCCGGCCCCGTTCCAGAGAACAGCAAATCCCAGGAGACAGGCGATGCAACGGAAGGTAAGGTGAACATATAATATGTGCGTGTGCGTGCGTGCTTGTGTGTTTGTGTGAGTTTGTGTGTGTTTGTGTGAGTTTGTGTGTGCTTGTACGTGTTTGTGCATGTGTGGAATGACAGAATAGGGGATCAGGATGGGACATTAAACACATTGTGAAACGAATCATCTGCATTGCAATGATTTCCTATGGGAAATCTTGCTTTGCTGAACGAGTAACTTGGTTAACAAGCACAGTCCCAGAACGGGTTGTTCTCGTTAAGCAAGGTTCCACTGTATTGTTATCTTTTGCTCATCAGTGTACTTAGAAAGTTGCTGACTTGTTTAATACTTATTTCACCTGCTGTATCCATTCTCTCTATATATTTACTTATTTTTTTTCTCTTTGTAGCTATCTCTATTTATGCTTTCTGTCTATTTCTTGATCCTTTTTCATTTCATCATTTCATCTATTTTTTTCTCTCACTCTTCTATCGCTCTCTTTCTTCCTCCACCTAACCTTTCTTTTTCTTTCTTCTTTTCTTTCTTTTTAGAATGCAGCACTCCAAAAAAAGGTGCAAAAAGTGGATTTAATTATTAGCCCATATAGTGTGCCACACCAAATGGACAAATGAATAAGTCCACTATTTGCACCTTTTTTGGAGTGCTGCCTTCTATTTTTTTTATATATATATTGAACAGTTAAATATTGTTTGGGAGGCTTTACACCCACTGACTATTTGTTTTTGGGCTGCTCTATAATTTTTTCTATATCTAACTTTTTATCTATATATCTACAATTTCTTTCTATATATCTATCTTTCTTTATCTATTGCTTCTCTCTTTCTAGTTGTTTTTCTCTATTATTTCTTTCTTTCTATCTTTATTTTTCTATCCCTTCTTTATTCTTTTTATCTTTTTTCTATCTAGTTAACTATCTATCCCTTTTAAATCTCTTTCTCTTTTTTCTCTCACTCTTTTGTTTTCTTTTACTCTATTTTTTCTCTTTCTTTCTTTCTATCTTTTTTCTATTTATATATCTTCATCTTTTCTCTCTTTCAAGTTATCTATCTTTTTCTCTCTGACCTATCTATATATCTACCTATTATTTATTTATTTATCTATCTATGCTTTCTTTATCTATCTTTTTCATTCTTTCTTTTTCTTATTATTTCTCTAATTCTGTCTTTTTTATCTCAAATTCTTTCTGTTTCTTGTTTCTTTTTTACTTTATCTTTCTTTCTGGCTTTCTTTATTAACTGTTCTTTTTCTTTCCATTATCCATTGTTGAAGCAGAGAATTTTTTTTCTGTTTGAGAATTTTCTAAACACTTAAACATTGTACATAACAGAAAATCAATGTTTCCCATAAACACACATGGCTAATTCACATGAGCTAAACCTAAAGGCAGATATACAGATATACCCCGGAACTTCTAAAACACAAAAGTTGTACAGATGTTGATGCTAATAATACTTTACAAATACATGGTGGCATAGGAAATTCCATACCGAAATAGTAAAAACCTATTGGTCTCCACAATACATTTGATAAGGTAAGAAAAGTGCAGCAAAAAAAAGCACATAGCTTTATGTGGAATAGAAAACAATCAAATAAAGGAAAATCCTCAATGTTTTGATAAAGAAAAATTAATTTTATTGTTTCAAAGTGACTTCAAATTAAACAAATATAAGAATTTTAAAAATCAGAAAAGAGCTCTAGCTGATAAATTCTTTGTACACAAACTTTTATTAAATCCTTTACCGTAAAACAGTTAGCAGCGTCTTACATATACATATATTGTGCCTACACCACAGAAAAAGAAATGTTACATATGTCTCAACCTGCTGGACAACAGAGCTGTTTCACATGAAACTAAACATTAAAATAACATTGTCCAGTTGGAGCAATGGCAAAAAGAGTAAACACTGCTCTGCTGATGCTGCCTATCACTGCATCAATCTCACCATCAATCAGGACTCTAATATAAGCAAAAGTCATGTTTCCAGGGTTAAACCCCTCCTAGTAAATGTCAAGTGGCGTTTATGGTAAACAGCTTGATAAAGAGTGATGTGTGTTTATTGATGGGAGCTGATTATCCCGCAAGATTTCCAAGACTTGATATAGTGCACTCAACTACTACCGCATTCCACAAACAGCACACAACATGCATAAACACAGACAACACACTCATACACTCACACACAGATGCACACACTTATACACACACTCACACACAGATGCACACACTTATATACACACTCACACACAGATGCACACACTTATACACACACACACATAGATGCACACATTTATATACACACACACACAGATACACACTCTCATGCACACACTTATACACTCACAGAGATGCACACACATACACACACACTCACACACAGATACACACACTCATACACTCACACAAAGATGCACACAGATACACACACAGATGCAAACACTTATATACACACACACACAGAAACATACACACCGAAAGTTGTTTCTTCACCCATATCTTTGCACTTTCTTTTTCAATATATAGAAAATTCAATTTGTTTTGGAAAATATTTTTTTCTTTTATCACTTAGGCCTCATACATTCTCTAGATTGTACAGAGCTTAGACTTCTACCAGGGCAAAAGTTAAAGCTGAGATGATAGACTCCATATGGGCAAAGCAAACCTTTTGCCCAAACAATCAAACTTTAGATTCTGTCACGCTCCCCGGGTCCCCTGCCCTACTCCCCGGCTCACCTGCCACGCTCCCCGGCTTCTCTGCTCCTCTCCCCGGTCCCCAGCCTCCTTTTCCCGCGGTCCCCAGGCGTCCCGGTCCCCGCTCCCGGCGCCCGTCTGCTACACAGCGCCAGCCCGGCTCTCCTGCTTCTTCCTCACCGCTCCCTGCCCTGGCTTCTGGCACCCGGGCCGCGCGCATGCGCATTAGGGCGCGCGCGCGGTCATTGACCCTTTCTTAAAGGGCCAGTGTCCACTGACAGGAAATGAAGCACACAGGTACAGGGTATAAAGGGTTTAGTGTCCAAGTGGGCGGGGCCTGTTCTTCGTGTTTCCCAAGCTAGGAGTCAGGTCTCCTTGTGTTTCTGTGAGATACTCACCTCTCTCTTCTAGAGCCGATCCTGCCTCGTCATCCGGTCCTACCGAATCCCGAACCCCGAACGCTGCCTATCTGCCATCCTGACAGTCTGTTCCATCTCTGATCCCTGTGGTGACCCGTCCTCTCGCTCCATCGGTTCCGGACTCCGCCTGACACCATCTCGGCTTCCGAACCTGAGCTCCGTCACCCGGACTACCATCAGTGACTCCGTGGTCCCAGGGACTTCTCCATTCTACTCTTGTGCACGGACTGTCCTACTACCCGTAGTGCTCCAGCTACCGGACCCCTTACCATCATCAAGGAGTTCGGCCCAGTGGATCCACCTCCTGGGTCTGCCCGTCCACCTGGCCCTAACAGATTCTCTTATTTGAGCCTTATGTTGACATCAGCTTGCCATTTTTTGGAGTTTTGAATCGGATTTATTTTGGTAAGACACCTAAAAATGCTATTGCAGAGGTGTATCTAGGTTTTCCGGCACCAAGGGTAAGAATTCAGTTTGGTGCCCCCCCAAGCGATTTGAGTAGTTATCATGTGACCAATCAGTCAAATGTGATTTGCACACTTACAGTCACATGCCAACAAACTGTTCTTCCTAATTATCTCAATGCTCTGTAAAAAACTGAGGAAAGCAGGAAGAAAAGCTAGTTGTCTCATGACCGTAAGTATGAAAATTGTGTATGAGTGGAGTGGCTATGTAATAACTGCTGGACCCAGCAAACAGAGCTGAATCTTGACAGCGAGTGTATTATATGCTGTTTAGATTTTATATATTACAGTGTGTAATTTTATAATTAAAAGGCTTGTCCATGTTTGTGCTGAAAGTCTGCAATTACTTTAGGAGACTGTAGACTTCTGAATTCTCAATGTGCACACTGCCCACTTTTAGGATTCTCTCTTGCCTGTGGTGAGAGCAGATGTTCTTGTACACACCAGTATGTAATTTGTATACTTCTGGCCACATTCCAACTAAATGTGTCTGGCCTCATTCAATTCATTTTCACTGAGCAAGGCTAGGCATGTCTAGTTGAAATGTGACTCCATGTATGCAAATCGCATACTTGCGGTTTTGTGACCTCCCACTCTCAACACCGATATCACAGAATCCTGACAGCATGCGGTGCATGCTGTGATAATTTAGGAGTCTGCAGTCACTTAGAGTGACTGCAAACTCATCACAAACAACCCCTTTAGAGCTCCTAACATAAAAAACATAGTAACCTTTAACTTATCAGATGGCACAACACTGTATTAACACAGACGTGTATCACGTAATCTTACCAGTTATTGATTGATACATGAGTACAGGATCAGAAACCATAACAGCACAATAATACATCAGTAGAATCAGAAGCACAGCATCACAGTACTCATCAATAGAGAAATACATAACCAGAATCCCAAGCAGTACCTAAATACATCACCAAAACCACCAGCAGTACAGAAATATATTTCTAGAACCCATATCAGTACAGAAACACAGCATCACAACCCTCATCAGTACAGAAATACATCACCAGTACCACCAATGATACATAAATACATCACCAGCAGTACTAAAATACATCACCAGAACCACCAAAAATATAGAAATGCATCATTAGACCCTCCATCAGTACAGAAATGCAGCATCACAACCTTCATAAGTACATAAATTCATCATATGAACCACCAGCAGTACAGAAATTCATCATCAGAATCATGAGCAGTATGGAAATTCATCATATGAATCACCAGCAGCACAGAAATATATCATTAGAACCCCCATCAGTTCAGATACACAGCATAAAAATCATCATCAATGCAGTAAAATATCACAAGAACCACCATCAGTATAGGAATACATCACAAACAACCACTAGCAGTACATGGTACATCAATTGTAATGTCAGGTCAGACTCATATACATTTGATTCACATGGACCTACAACTTCCTGTATGCCCTTAACTATAGTAAGGAGATACTGGGTGCTATTTTTATCAGCCATCATCAAACTGCGGACCATACAGGAAGCACAATACTGATTAGAATTAGTCAGTGTCATAAATAATCATTTACATATAGAAACATTATAAATGACAATGTCTCGAATCGGAGTCATTTTCTTTCTTTTCTTCATCTTGTCTGTATGCCATGATGACTTTTCACATTCACAGCTTCCATCTACAGATGTCCATCTTCTACGGCAGACCTGGGCAAGGGGCGGCCCGTGGGCCACATCCGGCCCACCTACTTTCTGTGACCGGCCCGTCTGGTTCAGGGCGTCCTTGCTAGCCAGTCGGTGATGAGGGCAATCTGACCTGTTGTCCGGAGCTCCAGGCTCCGGGAGTCCCCTAGTCAGATTGCCCTCATCACACGCTGCGTGTCGGGCAGGGAGCGATCCTGCAGCTCCACATGCAGGCAGCGGAACGGAGGAATCTCTCCTATGTTCCCTGCCCGACACCTTTCTCTTTGACACACGCGCGCCCTAATATTGTCAGTTGAAAAGTTCCCGCCCGGCAGGAGAAGAAGTCGGGGCCCGAACGGAGAAAAGCAGCGGCAGGGGCCGTAAAGAGAGAAGCAGCGGTGAGGGCTCCTAGGAAAACAGCATTGGCACAGCCTGGGCATGTAAAAGAGAAGCAGCTCAGCGGGGGGCATGTACGGAGGTGCCTGAGGAGGGGACAATAAGAAGGGAGAGGTGAGTGGTTACTAGTAACCTGCAGGGACAATGGGGGGCGGGGAGGGGGGTAACTGTTGACAAATATTTTTGGTGCAGTATATGGGAATGTAGTTTTACAGGTGTGGTATATGGGGGGGTGTAGTGGTGTAGTATATAGTGGTGTAGTATAATAGAGGTGTAGTGGTGTAGTATAATACAGGTGTAGTACATAGTGGTGTAGTATAATACAGGTGTAATATATAGGGGTATAGTGGTGTAGTATAATACAGGTGTAGTATATAGGGGTGTAGTGGTGTAGTATAATACAGGTGTATATAGGGGTGTAGTGGTGTAGTATAATACAGGTGTAGTATATAGTGGTGTAGTATATTACAGGTGTATATAGGGGTGTAGTGGTGTAGTTTATCACAGGTGTAGTATGTAGTGGTGTAGTATAATACAGGTGTAGTATATAGTGGTGTAGTGATGTAGGTTATCATAGGTGTAGTATATAGTGATGTAGTGGTGCAGTTTATTACAGGTGTAGTATATAGTGATGTAGGATATTACAGGTGTATACAGGGTTGTAGTGATGTAGTATATAGTGGTATAGTATATAGAGGTGTAGTTTATTACAGGTGTAGTATATAGGGATGTAGTGCTGTATATTACAGGTGCAGTATGTGGCGGGTGTAGTGATGTAGCATATGGGGATTGTGTGTGTATGTATGTATACAGCGTGTGTATGTGTGTGTGTATGTATATATATCTTTTGCAGAAGCATTGGTGCTCTGCAATGTGAAGTTGGCTGGGACCTGTGGTTCCACAGGATTGCATTTCATGTAGAGTCATGGAAGGGTGTGTGAGGCTGATTAAACACTCCTTACCACCTGTGGGTGTGGCTCCAAGGGTTAAAACAATCCTGTGGTTCTGAACCTGTTGCAGAGTGTCTAGGGCAGTCTAGGGGAGACTGGCTCTAGACTGTCAGTCTGAGTGGAGACTGGAAGGTGAGTGCAGCCAGGCTAGGGCTGTGGCTGCAGTGCTGAACCTCTCCTGGAGGAGAGACAGACAGGGGTCTGCAGAGTGTCTCTGGGTGCTGGGAAGGAACCACGGCAATTGGTGTTTCCTGGCAGGAGCCCACAGTATGTGGACATGCTATGTTTTTGCCTTAAGCCAGGAGACGCTCTGTGTGTTACTTTGAGGTGCAGTGCCTGTTTGTTAATAAAGTGCCTGGACTATTAATGTGATAAAGTGTTCCGGTGTGCCTCAATCCCGCTGCCAGACGTGTGTCCCCAATACACTCGGGGCGCAGGCTGTCACAATATATACACACACAGTATATATGTGTGTGTGTGTGTATATACTGTATATATACCTCTAAAACCATACGAATTTCTCATGCGGCCCCATGGGAAAATTAATTGCCCACCCCTGTTCTACGGTCTTCTGCAGCACATCCCAGCATGGTACCTTTAAAAATAGCAGAGTGAATATAATGCTCCTGAATAAAAATATCTGCCCTACACCCTGAGCCTGAATACATATTTGATATGAGGTACACACTGTCCCTCTTATATTACATGCCCTCCACATTATATTCTTGTCACAGTGAGAGTTTTGTTACGGTTCTATGATTTGAGCCTTTTTTCCCTACCCTGGAGCCCAATATTAAATGTACTTTGCTTTCTGTTGGCACAGAAAGCGTTAGTGCCTGTTTATCCTAGGCTGCAAAGTTGCTTAATTGGAGCTCAGCTCCCCTACTCCTTAAAAAGCACCATCAGCCACCTCTTCCTTGCAGTTGATAGATTCCTCTGCCAAGTTCTGCTGTGGAGAGAGGGAGTCGCTTTGCACCGCTTAGTGCAACTCTTAAGGCTGCTTTACACCAGGCAATCTATCGTGTGATAGATCGTCGAGGTCACGGTTTTTGTGACGCACATCCGGCATCGCTGGCGATGCCGGCCTGTGTGACACCTCCTAGCGACGCAGTATCGCTCACAAATCGTGAGTCGGGTACTGCTCGTTAGGTTCCATAATATCGTTTACTTTAGTTGACCATCGTTTCCGTGGTAGCACACGTCGCTCCGTGTGACACCACGGGAACGATGAGCAGCTCACCTGCCTCCCGCGGCCGCCGCCGTCTCTATGTGGAAGGAAGGAGGTGGGCGGGATGTTTACGTCCCGCTCATCTCCGCCCCTCCGCTTCTATTGGCCGGCGGCCGTGTGACGTCGCTGTGACGCCGAATGTCCCTCCCACTCCAGGAAGTGGACGTTCGCCGCCCACAGCGAGGTCGCACGAGAGGTAAGTATGTGTGACGGGGGTTACTAACTTTGTGCGACACGGGCAGCGATTTGCCCGTGACGCAAAAAGGACGGGGGCGGGTACGATCGATTGTGAAATCGCACAATCGGTCGTACCGTGTAAAGCAGGCTTTACTGTGTGCTTGCTGTTGTTGTGGAGTTACGGCTTGTCTTGTATTTTTTTTCCTGCTTTGATTTTCCCCTTTACCATTTGTTGTTTATACCTCTGTGTTTGGGTGCAGTATGACTGAGCTTTATTTACCCTGTTTGTCTATTTGTTGGGGTTACCGTTCTGATCCCAGTTCTCCACTTGGGTGGTGGGAGAGGGGGTACTAGATCAGGCCTGGTTAAGAGCAGGGCCAGGGTGGCGGCTCAGGTGTCCTCACCATCAGAGGTAATCCTGGGATCAGGGATAGCTAAGGTCCCCTAGCCTGAGGCTCAGTCCAGGAGCCCTTATCCCTGTTACCCCCATACCTTCCCATGACACCTCTCCATTCTATACTGGACCCCATTTTTACACTGTACTCTCACACTGTGCCCCCCCCTATATTGCCCAGTCTTTATATTGTGCTCCCTCATAACACTCCCGCATATGGGAATACTGTACCATCTATGCTCGGGCCTCACACTGTCCCCCCCCCATGCTGCTTCCTCTCCATGCCACCTCCCACACTGCCTTGTCTCTATTCTATTGTCACTCACATTTTTCTCATGCCATACTTTCTTCAACATCTCTGCACTCATCCTCCCCTCGCTCCCCATATTGTCTCCGCACCAATCCCCCCCTCATTCCTCATACTGTGTTGCATACCTTCCCCTCCTCACTCCCCATACTGTGTCCTCAAATTTCCCCCTCGCTCTCCATATTGTGTCTGTACCCATCCCACCTCCTTTCTCCCCATACTGTGTGCTCAAATTTCTCTACTTTCTATACTGTCTACAAATTCCCCCCTTTGCTTCCCATACTTTGTCTGTATACACCTCCCCCTCGATCCCCATACTTTGTCCATATACATTCCCCCACCCTCTCTCCCCATACTGTGTACTCAAATTTTTCTCCCTTCCCCTAAATATAAATAAATCTTGGTGTCTTCAGCTCCACCGGAGCACTTACTACACTAAACTTCTGCCACTGATGTTGACCTGACCCGGAAGTGCCGGCGGTCAGGGCTTCAATTGTACTTGCGTCTTCTGGTGCTGGGAGCCAGCACGCTGCACTTTCTCTGAACTGGCTGTCAACAGAGAACTGCCAAATCCCACTATGAGAGATGGCAAAATGCAGCCGCCAGGGAGACACCTTGGACCACCACATCAAGCAGCCCAACTGCACCCCACTTCCGGTTGTGAGTGGTTTTAATGCCCTGCCTCCATTTCCCCTTGATTTTACACTGTGCTATTTATATTTGAAAATACTATTTTCATCATGGAAATTACATCCAAATTCACAAATCCAAAGGGGAATTTTTATGTTACAAAATGCAGGTATGTCACAGTTATGGACAGTTTCAATGAACATTTTTAAAAAAATGTATCAGCTAGTTCACAGGGTTCCATTTTAGAAGACATAAAATAATATTATAATATTAATCAGATTTAATTGATTCAGCCTTTTCTACTACAATTTCTGGATTTAAAATATGTCCCAAAAAATGATGGTTTTCTATGGTGATTTTGCATGTTAGACCAATTGACCCTTAAATCAAATATTAAGCATACTACACTCTCTGGGTGCTTCATAGTGTATTCTATTCTTGTGAAAAACTACAAAGAACGTAACACAAATTCTGAAACAAAAACATATGAAATTCATCAAACTCTAGTCCAGGACAAACCTTATAAGACACGGCTAATGTAAACTGTGGTCTTTTAATGAAGTACTAAAAGCCATGAGTATTAGACCTTGCGCAGGGGAGACTGCATTACAGACGAGAGGTTGCAAAAAGTAAATGATGACATGTGTTATAATGGTTATTATACTCAAAGATTAAAGCATTTGCACCCAAACAACAAACTAAGGATTAAGGTCCAGTCACACTAAGCAACTTACCAGCGATCCCAACAACGATAGGGATCGCTGGTAAGTTGCTAGGAGGTTGCTGGTGAGATGTCACACTGCGACGCTCCAGCGATCCCACCAGCAACCTGACCTGGCAGGGATCGCTGGAGCGTCGCTACACGAGTTGCTGGTGAGCTCACCAGCAACCAGTGACCAGCCCCCAGCGCCGCGTGGAAGATGCTGCGCTTGGTAACTAAGGTAAATATCGGGTAACCAACCCGATATTTACCTTGGTTACCAGCTCACACGTGCAGAGAACAGGGAGCAGCGCACACTGAGCGCTGGCTCCCTGCTCTCCTAGTTACAGCACACATCGGGTTAATTACCCGATGTGTGCTGCAGCTACATGTGCACAGAGCAGGAGCCGGCACTGACAGTGAGAGCGGCGGAGGCTGGTAACAAAGGTAAATATCGGGTAACCAAGGACAGGGCTTCTTGGTTACCCGATGTTTACATTGGTTACCAGCCTCCGCAGAAGCCGGCTCCTGCTGCCTGCACATTTAGTTGTTGCTCTGTCGCTGTCACACACAGCGATCTGTGCTTCACAGCGGGAGAGCAACAACTAAAAAATGGCCCAGGACATTCAGCAACAACCAACGACCTCACAGCAGGGGCCAGGTTGTTGCTGGATGTCACACACAGCGACATCGCTAGCAACGTCACAAAAGTTGTTCGTTAGCAGCGATGTTGCTAGCGATGTTGCTAGCGATGTTGCTAGCGATGTTGCTTAGTGTGACAGGGCCTTTACGTAGATAAAGTACATAATTGTAGACACAGATGAAAGCCCTTACCCTAATTAACAACTAAGGATCAAAAGTTCTGCAATGCCAGTGCTCATATACAAATAGTTAGTTGTCATATGGAACCTCCTCGAACTTTTAAAAAGGGGAAAAAAAGATAAAGAAAAAATTCCGTAGAGTAAGATAAGGTCATCTGTCAGCCTTTCACACCACTAACAAAAACACAAACCATAAAAAAATGAATACAAATATAAACTCATGAGGCAACCATCATGACCCACACTCCAGATCAGTGTTCACTAGCTGTGGACAAAAGCTATGCAAATTTCCTGAGCTTCTGGGTTCCCTGGGGCAACACTTGATTCCCCAATCTGATGTGACGTTATCTGCCTGGCATACAGGTGACATCTTGCTGTGGCGCCACAGCAGCGGATCGAACTGCTCGGATCCGGGGGTTTAGGGGTCACACTCTAAAGTAAAAGGGGGGTATTTACAGGGGGAGTTATAGTTTGTGACGCCACCTGTGGTGGGCGGTAACTGGGAGTACCGCCGCTACCGTTGGGAGTACTCGGGGTGATGGAGTTGGGCAGCAAGATGTCGTTGCCCTCCACGGGTAGGGGTAGGCCACGGGACTCTGGATGGTGATGCGGGGAGACAGTGCAGGGGAGTCACTCAGGTATTCACTCAGCAAATAAGCAGACGCTGACAACCGGGTAAACCAAGTCTCTGGGTGCCGCTGCCTCTCATAAGGGAGCTCGTCCGGGTCCCGTCCCCTGCAGTGCTGCCTGGTGATCCATGACCTGCCTCCTGGCAAAAGTTTAAATTCACCGTAGTGGCCCAGTAGTCTGGAACTTACTGGGCCCTGCTCCCCATTGTGGCTAATTGTGGGAGCCTGCTCTCAGGGCTCACGCTTCGGATTTCAGTGGGCCGCTTGTTTGGAAAGCCCTATCCCCCTCGTTGTGCTAGTGCCCCAATTTTGAAGCTAGTGGGAACAGTCCATAAAGGCTCCGTTCTCCGCAGGTTAATTGCCGGTTTGCTTGAACCTTCTCCCCGACGAAGGGTCCGTGTACCCCGCCGGTCCATAGCCAGAGAGCACTGACTTGGACAGTGGACTGGGGCTGCACAATGCAATCTGCTCATTTCTACTATTATTACTTCACACACCTGCTGTCACGGTTCCGATTTGCAGAGCATTTTGTGTTGTGTTATGTTCTGCCATGCACTCATGCAGAGCTGGTACTTGCCTGTTCCATCGCGCAGAGCGTTTTCCAAGTTTAGATGCTTTGCTGTTTGTCTTTAGTTCATGTGGACGGGTTGTTTCTCAACACTCAGTTCCGGAGCTGCCCCATCTTCTGAAAGCATCCGGGGCTGGGTACTGCACATCTCCCTCCCATTTTAATCAATAGGAGGCGGATGTGCAGTACCTGACCGCAGCCGCTATTAGATGACAGAGCAGCGCCGGAACTGAGCATTTCCGGCCACCTGATGCTGCCGTCGGGACCAAGAATAGCTGACCGGCATGGGTGTGGCATGTCAGACATTGATAACCTATACTAAAAATAGGACATCAATGTCAAAGTAGTGGACAACCCCTTTAAAATAAGCAATAAACCCCTGCTTTGAACTGAAGTGTTGTCAGGTGAGTATTTGCATTCTGCTTGGTCACTCTCAAAGGCGGCTATGGGTTAACCATTAAGACTATACAACAAGTGCAGAACTCTGTTTATCTTAAGCGGAGAACGGTACAGATTCTCCAAATCCCTGGATCTCTATTTGTAGTTATTTTCAGTATTTGGCCAGCTAAAGTAAAACAGACTTTTTCATCTATTTTCCTGTGCTGAAAGCTAAAAAGTGTGTACAAGTGTACTTTAATATATTTTATAAGACTTCGGATATTGGGTTTACAGAGCTGGCAGATGGTATTCTTCTTCAGAGAATATTTTTGCTTCTTTTCTTAAACTTTGGCCAGCGGGCAGATATGTATTAACTTGACAAAATGTATCTGATTTCAATTTCCTTTTATTTCTTTAATTAGAAGTACACATGAGGCTTTCATATATATTTAATATCATGGAAAATTGTTGCAGGCACAGTGGAGTTCATCCATTGTTGTTCATTCCATCATCAGTTATTAGGTGAAAAGGCTAACATTGGGAATGCCTGCTTCTAATTACTGGCTTCTGTTCTCTCGTAACCCTTCTCTTACCAGATCATCAAAGGAGAAACTCTTAGTGGGTGATTCATTAAACGTTTTACACCAAAAAACATGTAGTTGCCAAAATGTTCCATCTTTTGGCATTTTTACACCTGGTTTGCAAAACTTTGAAAAGATGATGGAGCCTAATGGAAGGGGGCTTGGATTATTAACATTGACTATAATTTTAACTCCGTAAAAAGATTGTGCCTCTTAAAAAATATGATGTGCATGGATCCAACTGGATCAAGATTGACATAAAGCATTATTCCTCCTGACAGATTCCTTGCTATGTATTTCTATAGACTTTTTTTCTCACAAATCACAGTGTTTGCCCTTGTTTGTCTATTGCCCTGTAAATGCATACATTGCTATAACTGGTGATATAAGAAATCAGAAAGAAAAAATATGGGATGAAATGAACTTTCTTCTGATTGCAAGGCTGATTTCACATGATGCTATGGCATCCAATGTGAGTGCATGGGATGTGATATGCTAATGACTCTTGGCTCCCACTGTGCTGCCAGCGTGAGCCGAGTGTCATTTTACTGTGATACGATCTTGCAATCAGATCACAGCTGCAGAGGAGAGGGAGGGATTCATCTCTCTATCTCCTCCATTGTCAGCTTATGCAATTATCACAATGCACTCTGATGTCATTCAAGTGCAGTCCAATGTTTCCCTCACACCCATAGACTTGTATGCCTGACATGTCTCTCATTGACAATTGCAGCATGCTGTGACTTTTGTCTCATCCAGAATATGGATGAGAAAAAAGCTGACCATCTGCTCTACCTCATTGAATAACATTGGTTTGAGTGCAATGCGAGATTTTCCCGCATTGCACTCATCCGAGTCATACGCTCGTGTGAGCGTACCCTAAAAGAAGTGCTCAACTGAGAGCTTTTGTCCCGTCATTTCAACTATTGGTGAAGGTCCCAGCATCTGGAACCCAACCAAGTAAACCGTCTGACATTTCTCTGTGGCATCAAAGATTATCTGAAGGTGCAGTTATATTGGACAATTAAAAGTTAAAGGGAAACTGTATTTTCAAGCAACTTTTCAGAATAAGATGTTAGGTGTGTGTACGTACATTACACGCAACAACATCGCTAACGAGATGTCGTTGGGGTCACGGAATTTGTGGCGCACATCCGGCCTCGTTAGCGACGTCGTTACGTGTGAAACGCACAAACGACCGTTAACGATCAAAATTACTCACCTAATCGTTGATCTTTGTCCGGTCGTTCTAATCCCGATTATCGTTGCTGTTGCAGGACGCAGAATATTCGTCGTTCCTGCGGCAGCACACATCGCTATGTGTGACACCGCAGGAACGAGGAACATCATCGTACCTGCGGATGCCCGAAATGAGGAAGGAAGGAGGTGGCCGGGATGTTTGGCCCGCTCATCTCCGCCCCTCCGCTTCTATTGGGCGCCATCCACAGCGACGTCGCTAGGCAGGTAAGTATGTGTGACGGGGACTAACGATGTTGTACGCCACAGACAGCGATTTGCCCGTGACGCACAACCGACGGGGCGGGTGCTTTCACCAGCGACATCACTAGCGATGTCACTGTGTGTCAAGCCCGCTTAAGACTATTTCTGGTAATTATATAATTTGGAGACAGCATTTTCACAACTTTTTCCTATGCTCTATATCAAATTTACAATGTATTGGGAGCTGATGGGAGGAGATGAGATGCAGTTATCTCTGCCAAGTACAGCACAGCACAGAGAGAGGTATTCCTGCTCTTAATTTTTTACCACACAAAGGCACAAAGCAGCAGCATGAACGTCATTATATAGTAAGATTGAGCTGTCTGGATGAGAATCAAGCTCTGATTTGAGTTAAACTAATATGTGGAAAGCTCAGCACGATCTTTCTGTGTCTTCCTCTGCTTGTTTCCTATCAATGCTCCGGACTATGCCTCTTATCTCCCCTCTAGAGTATCTACACTGCAAAGTGAGCTAGCAGCCCATATTGTCTTATTTAAACAGTTTTATTCAGAGTACATGACAAGTTCAGAAGGCAGAGCTTATAGAAAATGTGTCTGATAAGATATATTACAATGTTTATTTTATTTGTGTCATCTATTTATTAACCCCTTCACCACCTATGCTGAGCTTGCATCTTTCCTTACACATGTCAGCTGATCATGTCAGAGACAGCAGCGCCTGGGACAGGTGAGTATAGAAGTTCCTGCAGTCCGTATGCTATCACAGATAGCACACGGAGAGAACACGTTGAACAGACACACAGAACATGCACACACAAACGCACCCACACCACGGACTATAACGTGGATGTGTGAAGGGGGCCTAAGACCCAGGAGATGGCACTCTGATGGAAGTTTAACATTTTTACAGAGTACACGGCTAGATAAAGGACAACTGTGCACCCTGCAACAGCAAAATGGTAGAATATATATTTAATAAATACTACTTAAGAAGTTGCTTAACTTTGCACTTAGGTTGTAAATGAACAAGAAAAGAAAGTATGTGCAAAGGTGTGCAATGATTTTAATAGTGGTGCAGAAATAGGGTATTAGATATGTGTTTTATGTCAGAAATATCTATTATTTTTTGTTTTTATTTATTTGTTTCACCTATATACTGCCATTAATTCCACAGCACATTACAGACATGATCATCACTGTCGCCATTGGGGCTCACAATCTAAATTCCTAATTAGTATGTCTTTGCAGTGTGGGAGGAAACCAGACAACCTGGAGGAAACCCACAAAAACACAGGGAGAATATATAGCTGATAAACTATGTCTGCAGGATAAAGTAATGCAGCAAATAGGTAACAAAACTTAGGTAGTGAAAGTTGCTGTAAAGTTTAGTAGCTGATTAATGAGCAGTTAAGTATCAGGACACTTTTACCTCCAAACTAATCCATCCAAATCACAAGATAATAAATGCAGCATAGTACCAAATAATTAGCCATGACTTGATTTATGGTAACAACCTTAGGCGGGCTTTGAACACTACGACATCGCAAGCCTATGCTGCGATGCTGAGCGTGATAGTCCCCACCCCCGTCGCAGCTGCGATATCTTTGTGATAGCTGCCGTAGCGAATATTATCGCTACGGCAGCTTCACATGCACTCACCTGCCATACGACGTCGCTGTGGCCGGCGAACCGCCTCCTTATTAAGGGGGCGGGTCGTGCGGCGTCACTGCGACGTCACACGGCAGGCGGCCAATAGGAGCGGAGGGGCAGAGATAAGCGGGATGTAAAAATCCCGCCCACCTCTGTCCTTCCTCATAGCCAACGGGAGCCGCGGTGACGCAGGTAGGAGATGTTCCTCGCTCCTGCGACTTCACACACAGCGATGTGTGCTGCTGCTGGAGCGAGGAACAACATCGGACCATTGCGTCAGCGTAATTATGGAATTCGCCGACACTACACCGATGATACGATTACGACGCTTTTGCGATCGTTAATCGTATCATCTAGGATTTACACACTACGATGTCGAGAGCGACGCAGGAAGTGCATCACTTTCGACATGACCCCACTGTAGTGTGCAAAGCCCGCCTTAGGGTCCACGTCAGAGAAAGGGATAACCCTTGCAGTGTAGGTCATTGAATGAGTTAATTTATGTGTACCTGGTGGTCTAGGGTACAGGTGGGGTTGTTGGCAGGATTCCTGGTAGTTTAGGACAAAGAAGGGATTAATTACATACATACAAAATACAGCATTTTGGAGGTCTAAGTCACACAACAGGTAATTAATGGTCCATTGCACTTAATTGGTTGTCTGCAATCTCGGTAGTCAAGAAGAGCATAGCATGGTCAAGGTTTCTATTTCCAGTAGGCTATGGCAGTGAAGTAGTAATGGCATTGTCCTTGGTGGCCTAGGAATCAGAGAGGGTTAATGTCAGTGGTCTACAGAAAAGAAAGGATTAATATCAATATCTGTGGTCTAATACAGTGAAAGGGTTAGTATAGCATAGCTTATGTTCTGAAGGTTAATCACACCTGGCAGGTTTCTGAATATTACATAGATAATCAAACACTTTTCCTATAGTCATAGTTTTTGGTCCGTATTCAATACATGTATTGGTCTAAGAGTGTCCTTAGAAAAACATCCCTCCCCTTCTAGCCATAAAACCTAACTTAAAGGGGTTATCTGAAATACATTATTTTAGACATAGATGATTTTAAAACAATAATTGGAGATATACTCACCTACCAGCATCCTGCAGTGGCCGCACCAGAGGCTCCAGGAGTCAGCTGACTAACAGAAACAGGGCTGCTGTCAGCGCATTACAACTGATGATGAGGGGGGCCCTGCCTAGCCCAGGGTAATTACCCCCTCTTCACTGAGCCTCAGTCACAGCCGCAGCAGAGGGACCCAACAGTGTTGCTTCAACCACTGCACACACAGGTATTTTGTATGCAAAGCCCTTCTAGGGCATTGCATGCAAATTAGCCATGTGGTAGGAGGCAAGATGAGTGGAGCAGAGCAGGGCACCAGTGCGTCATCAGAGGTCATCACTCTGCAACCTCATCACACTGCTGCTGCAGGCAACGCAGAGTTGATGGGGAAAGAAGGTAAGCGCTCCGTGAGCTGAAGATTACTGGGGGTGATGGGGGGGGGGTTGCTGACACCAGCCCCTACCTTGCTTCAGCTGGATGTGTATCGGAAGGTGCACATCCAGCCGAAATGCATCGTGGCTCAGAGAGGACACTGCGCAATATGGGAGGGTGGGAAATTTATTTTTTTCTTTTTGTGGCAGACAAATATACCAGGAAAGGCCAAGGAAGGGGACATATATACAAGAAGGAGGACATTTATACCAGGAAGGGGACAAAAACCAGAATAGGGACATATACCAGGATGTGCCCAGGAGGCAGATATACAGTATATACTAGGAGGGGCTCAGGAAGGTGACATATATACAAGAAGGAGGACATATATACCAGAAAGAGGACAGAAACCAGGATGAGGAGTTATATACCAGAATGTGCCCAGGAGGGGGATATACATACCAGGAGGGGTCCAGGATAAGATATATATATATACCAGAATGGGAACAAAGAAACCAGAATGGGACATATATACCAGAATGTGCCCAGGAGGGTATATACATACGAGGAGGGGCCCAGGATGGAATCAGGATGGTGACATATAAACCAGGATGGGGATATATGTACCAGTAGAAGGACATATATAAGTCTTTTTTTTTTTCTATATATAGCGCTAACATATTCCGCAGCGCTTTACATACATCAGGAACACTGTCCCCATTGGGGCTCACAATCTAAATTCCCTATCTGTATGTCTTTGGAGTGTGGGAGGAAACCGGAGTACCCGGAGGAAACCCACGCAAACATGGGGAGAACATACAAACTCCTTGGAGATGTTGTCCTTGGTGGGATTTGAACCCAGGACCCCAGCGCTGCAAGACTGTAGTGCTAACCACTGAGCCACAATGCCGCCCATATATGCTAGGAAGGGGACAATAAACCAGGATGGGGACATATATACCCGGATGGGAACATATATACCACGAGGAGGACATATATGCTAGGAAAGGGACAATAAACCAGGATGTTGATATATATAACAGGATGGGCCCAGGAGGGGGACATATATACAATTAGGGGGACATACATACCAGGAAAGGCCAAGATAGGGACATATATACCAGGTAAGGTACATATGTACCAGGATGAGGAAATATCTACCAGGAGGATATTATACAGAGGGGCAATGTATGTGAGTGTGGTGGTGATAATATACAGAGGGGTAGTGTGTGTGGGGTGATATACAGATGGCAGTGTATGTGGAAGGATATGTATAAAGAAGGTCAGCTTGTGTGGGGGGATAGATTACAGAGGGGCAGTGTACCTGAGGGATATTCTACAGAGGGGCAGTGTGTGGAGGGAAATACTATACAGAGGGGCAGTATGTGTGTGGGTGGATATTATACAGAGGAGCAGTGTGTGGGTGATATTATGCAGAGAAATGTGTGGGGTTATTTTATATAGAGAGTCAGTGTGTGTGGGAGAGATATACAGAGGGGCATTGTGTGGGGGTATAGTACACTGAGGGGCAGTGTGTGGGTGGATATTATACATAGGAGCTATGTGTGTTGGGGAAATTTTACAGAGGGGCAGTGTGTGTGGGGGGATATTATACAGAGAGGCAGTGTGTATGGGGGATATTATACAGAGGAGCAGTGAGTGTGGAATATACAGAGTGGCAGTGTGTATGGGGTATATATTGGATCACTGATTTTGAACATTTTTCACTTGTTTATTATAACAAATGTACACATTCTTTGTTTAAATATAAAAAAAAATAATTTTGATGGTAAAAAAAAGTCATGCCTCATTTTGAGGTTTGTTTGGTTTTTTTTTTTACATTTTATCCCTTTCTTGTAACTAATAGTGTTACAATTAGTACTATATAGAAATTTTGGCCAACATCTTGTAGTAATGTTCCCCATGTTGTTGTAATGTGCCCATCCTTGTCCCCTTGTAGTATTGTGCCCCATCCTAGTCCCCATCTTACAGTAATGTACTGATCCTTGCCCCCGTCCTATAGTAATGTTCCCCATCCTTGTCCCCATCTTGCAGTAATTTGTCTTATCCTTGTCCCCATCTTATCGTAATGTGCCCATCCTGTAGTAATGTGTCTCATCCTTGTCCCCATCCTATAGTAATGTCCCGAACCTATAGTAATGTGCCCATCCTGTAGTAATGTGTCCATCCTTGTCCCCATCTTATAGTAATGTTTTCCCATCCTTTTTCCCCTTGTAGCAATCTCCCTATCCTGTAGTACTGTCCCCATCATATAGTTGTCCCATTTTGTAGTAATGTGCCCATCCTACAGTAATTTCCCCATCCTACAGTAATGTGCCCATCTTGTCCCCATCGTATAGTAATGTCCCCAACCTATAGTAATGTGCCAACCTTGTCCCCATCCTATTGTAATGGCCCCATCCTATAGTAATGTCCGCATCCTATAGTAATGGGCCAACTTTGTCCCCATCCTTTAGTAATCCTATAGTAATGTCCCTATCCTATAGTAATGTCCCCAGCCTTATCCCTATCCTATAGTAATGTTTCCCATCCTTGTCCCCTTGTAGTAAAGTCCCTATCCTGTAGTACTGTCCCCATCATATAGTAATGTCCCCAGCCTTGTCTCCATTCTATAGTAATGTCCCCATCCAATAGTATTGTTCTCATCGTTGTAATGTCCCCATCCTTGTAATGTCCCCATCCTTTAGTAATGTCCCCAGCCTTATCCCTATCCTATAGTAATGTTTCCCATCCTTGTCACCTTGTAGTAAAGACCCTATCCTGTAGTACTGTGCCCATCCTAGTCCCCATCCTATAGTAATGTCCCCAGCCTTGTACCCATTCTATAGTAATGTCCCCATCCTAGTCCCCATCCTATAGTAATATCCCCAGCCTTGTACCCATTTTATAGTAATGTCCCCATCCAATAGTATTGTGCTCATCATTGTAATGTCCCCATCCTCTAGTAATGGCTCCAGCCTTGTCCCTATTCTATAGTAATGTGCCCATCCTGTAGTAATGGATCGGGGAGAGGGGGGCAGTGGTGGCGGCGGCGGCTGAAAGGGGGCAGTGGCTATCACTTACCGATCGCTCTCCAGTCCTCAGCTTCCACAGACGCCAGAGTGAAGGTGAGGGGAGCGGTCTTCGGCCCCAGATCCACAGTGATTGGAGAGATCGGTCACAAGGCCGGTCTCTCCAATCAGAGCTGGGTGCGGGTGAAACAGTGATCACCCAGCTCCAGGCAATGATTAGTGCTACAGTTGCACTGATCATGGCTGGATTTCAATGTTTCAACCATTTTCAATGGTTGAAACATTACAGTGGCTGTGATTGGCTGAGCGGCGTTCGTCAGCCAATCACTGCCTCCGTAGGTCCGGGGAGGGGACACCACCCCTCCTGAGGTCAGGCAGAGGTCCCCTTCTCCCCAAATCTAAGGTATTTGCAGCGATCGCAGCCACCGGGGCTTTGGGACTGCGATTTCGCCATAACGTACTGGGTACGTCATCGGTCCTTAAGTACCAGGGAGCCATGATGTAGCCAGTACGTCATGGGTCGCTAAGGGGTTAATGTGCCACCCTTCACTTACACACACAAAAAAAAAAAAAAACCACACCATTCTTCTCACCTGTCCCGCGTTCCCTCGGCTGCCTCATCTCTGCTTCTTGCTGTCTACAGGCCCGTGCCCCCGTTGACTATCGCGGCAGGTGCAGGGGCCACAGCTCCTGTCAGTGATTTATGTTATGGACTCTGAGTGCAGTGCCGGAAAAACAGTCATCTGACATAAAGCGCAGACAGTGGCTGCGGCCCCTGCACCGGCTGCGATAGTGAGCAGTGACACGGGCTTGCAGGCCGCACGAAGCAGCCTGAGGGGCCGCATGCGGCCCATGGGCCGTGTGTTTGAGACCTCTGGTTTATACCAAAGAGAATAAAGGGAGCTTGCATTTATGTTGAAATGAATCAAACATAATGATGTTAGGCGGAAGTTGTGAGACCCCTATATACGTTAGTTGATTTGTTGACCACTCCGAGTTCAGCAACTTAAATTGACTTTAGTCTAACGTGCATGATGGCTTTTAGACCCTTTAAATGAACATGCCATATCAATAAATGGGGTGTGGTAATCGGCTCACAACTCTGCTGCTGCTTCTTCCCAATAACATTGTCTAAACCCTCCAATATCAGCTGGCTAAGCCAACAGCCTTATATGTATGGGGGGCCTCCCGTTAGATAATATCTGGCATGTCCAGTTTTTGATTGTGACTCCTTTTGCTCTCTGTAAGATAAAATACTGCCAGAAAAGTGTCTTGCAGAGAAAATGGGAGCATTCAGCAGAGTTCAGCTCTTTTGTGTATGGAGGAGTCAGAAGAGATATTGTAGCTGTGTATTGTGCAAGGGCCCCTTAGGGCCCATTCCCACAATCAGGATTCATAGTGTTTTGGACACAGCACATTTCCACTGTGTCCAAAATGCTGCGTTGTTCAGTACAAGCACAGAGGATGGGATTTATAGAAATCTCATGCACTCTGTACTTATTTTCTACATACCGTAAATAGAGATGGGCGATCCTGAACTGTAAAGATCAAGGATCGTACCGATCACATAGTGATCGTGTACACGAGCCCGATAACGAGCTTTCCTGAGAAGCTCGTGTTACAGATCGGGTCCAGGAACTGAAAATAAAGCACATTATTAAAAAATATTATGATCATACTTACAGGACCCGCGACACGTCCTGCAGATTCTGCCTCCCGGCGCTTCTGCTTCCGCATCCGTATGATCATTGCTGTGCCGCCCGGTAACCAGCATTGACTACTAAAGGACCTTCAATGACGTCATAGCCATGTGATCCCTGCTATATCAGAATGCAGAGGGGAGTAAGGCTATGTGCGCACGTTGCGTACAGTCACTGTAGAAATTTCTGCAGCGATCTGAAGAGCACATGTGCGCTTTAAATCGCTGCAGAAATGTCCTTAGTGAAAGCCGATTCCATGTGCTCTGCCGGCAGCTCCTGCCATAGACAGAGCAGGAGCTGCCGGCAAAGCGCAGGAAAGAAGTGACATGTCACTTCTTTTTACGCAGCGCTTCGGCAATAGCCGAAGCGCTGCGCTCTTAAACGCCACGTGCACACGGCCCCTGCACAATCTCCATAGACTGTGCAGGGGACGCAGGACGCATGCAGTTACGCTGCGCTACAAAGCGCAGCGTAACTGCATGTATTTACGCAATGTGCGCACATAGCCTATGAATGCTGCTGCTCCCCGTGCTGTCTAATCACTCAATGAGTGAGCAGAGGCTGCGGGTTGGTAAACTGTGACATCACCGCTGCCACCGTTGCCATAGTAACCTAACGAGCAGGTAACTATAGCAACGGTGATCTCCAATCCCCTGATTCACGGCGTCGCTATTCACCAGCTGTGGCATTAGTGTGTGGCAGCTAATCCCTGCATGTGGGCTGACTCTGGAAAGAGCACCAACATGCAGGGAGGGGTGTGCCTGAGCATCTCGCCGGTATACGGGGTTCGCCAAGTATACCGAGAGTACTGAGATGCTTGGGCGAGCATCGAGGACCAGCGAGCATGCTGACACCACAGGACCTTGCATGCTGTCATAATCATGTGACCAGTCTGTAGCCAGTGAGATAATACAACATTTACACATGACTGTTCACATGCTATGATGTCACGGAAGGTCATTTGGTTACCGGGTGGCACAGCGATCGTACTCAGAAGCAGAAGCTCCGGGAGACAGAGGCTGCAGGACGCTTCGCGGGACCTGTAAGTATAATGACAATGTTTATTATTAACTATATTCTTTGTTTTACAGCCCCCTGCCCCATATCATAACTGTAAAGTCCAAGCTCGGTGATCAGACGCAAGATCGTGTTATCTCGATCCCGATCTCGATCTTTACAAAATGATCGGTCGAGTTACCCCGATCCCGACCATGAGGGGGATCACCCATCACTAACCGTAAACGAACATGTGTATGGCTTTCTGAGCCCCAACATGTTTTGCAGAGACGCAAATGTTCTCAGCAGTAGAACACAGCTAAAATACACTGCGCCCAGAATCCTAATCGTCTGCACAGAGTGCGCAATCTGCCACACAGAACATTGGCGTCTCCGCAAGAGGAATGACACTTCATCTAAAAAGTGAGGAAATCTGATCGTGGGCACAGATAGCACAATCTACTGCACAGGACATTGGCATCTCCTCAAGAGGAATGACACTTAATCTAGAAAGTGAGGAAGCTGAATCATGGGCACGGATAGCGCATTCTCCTGCACAAGACATTGGTGTCTCCACAAGAGGAATGACACTGTCTCTAGAAAGTGAGGAAGCTAAATCGTGGACACAGATAGCGCATTCTCCGGCACAGGACATTGGTGTTTCCACAAGAGAAATGACACTTCATCTAGAATGTGGGGAAGCCTGATTGTAGGTACGGATAGCGCAATCTACTGCACAGGACATTGGTATCTCTAAAAGAGGAATGACACTTCATCTAGAAAGTGAGGAAGCTGAATCATGGGCACGGATAGTGCATTCTCCTGCACAGGACATTGGCGTTTCCACAAGAGGAATGACACTGTCTCTAGAATGTGAGGAAGCCTGATCGTGGGCACATAGCCTAAGGGGTACTTTGCACGCTGCGACATCGCAAGCCGATGCTGCGATGCCGAGCGCGATAGTCCCCGCCCCCATCGCAGCTGCGATATCCTTGTGATAGCTGCCATAGCGAACATTATCGCTACGGCAGCTTCACATGGACTCACCTGTCCTGGGACGTCGCTCTGGCCGGCGACCCGCCTCCTTATTAAGGGGGCGGGTCATACGGCGTCACTGCGACGTCACACGGCAGGCGGCCAATAGGGGCGGAGGGGCGGAGATGAGCGGGATGTAAACATCCCGCCCACCTTCTCCCTTCCGCATATCCTACAGGAGCCGCGGTGACGCCGGTAGGAGATGTTCCTCGCTCCTGCGACTTCACACACAGCGATGTGTGCTGCTGCTGGAGCGAGGAACAACATTGGACCGTCGCGTCAGCGTAATTATGGATTACGCCGACGCTGCACCGATGATACGATTACGAAGCTTTTGTGCTCGTTAATCGTATCATCTAGGCTTTACACACTACGATGTCTCCTGCGATGCCGGATGTGCGTCACTTTCAATTTGACCCCATCGACATCGCACCTGCGATGTCGTAGTGTGCAAAGTACCCCTAAGGGGAGATAATGCAATAAGATGGATTGAAAGCAGATCTGTCCAATCTATTTTGCATGGCGGTAAAGAGTTTGGTGGTCCCCAGTTATCACAACACAGTTGGCAGACGCTGATAAAATAAATTCTCCTTTTCTAGTGGACAGAATATGTTTATATTATCACGTCTATTTGTTTAGCATTATGAAGGCACTAGATAAAGCATGCATTTCCATATCTCTAGATTGTGAGCCCCAATGGGGACAGTGTTGTCAATGTATGTAAAGCGCTATGGAATAAATAGCACTATATAAATGACTAAATATTATTATATTATTATATTACATTTTTTTTACCATCTCATTTGGATATGGACAATACATATGAATCGCAGACCCTATGTTAAAAAGGTAATTCTACTATATCAGAGTATACTGTATATTATATTACATCTGGAAAGTAAAACAAAAAAGGAAAGCTGACTTCAATCCAATTATTTTCATCTAATTTGAAAGAAACAAAAAAAAAAAAATCCTTAGAGCATTTGTGTGATCAGAGATGCAGATCTGATAAGAGGCACTGGCAAGTGATTTACTTGGGATGTGATACATGTCTGAATGTGTGAAGCCTAGGAGGGGGGCAGAAAGTGAGTGCAGAAGGGGGGAGGGCACCAATACTTCCCTTTCCTTTAAGAGAATGTCTGACATTTAATTGAGGAAAAATAAATGTTCTTATCTCAAGACACATTGGACATTGCCAGTGGCAAAACCAAGGATTCACCGCTGTTACATTAACTTCTGTCCTCTTTTTGGATATTAACCTGGACAATATGCCTTGAACACATCACAGCAGATGAGTGATGTTTTATTGCATTTCTCTTGTGGGTAGCTTAGCAGAGCTTTCAAGTGTTCTTTGCTATACCGTGCTTTTGCAAGTTATTTTCTGCTGTGGATTTCTGGATGCTTTACCATCCCATAGTAAGATGTGACCTGAATTCCAATGAGGATGTGGCTTAGGAAAAGTGAGTAAGTATTTTGGAAAGAGCTTTGTTTTTGCGCTTTGTTTTATGTTTTCTTATCATTGTATTGCTACTATTTTTTTTCTCTGCATTTACTGATGCCACTTGGTGTTTGTTGCATGTAAACACAGAAATACATCGGATTAGCTCCATCTGACACACTGATTGACCTGGGACTGGACTGGTTTATCTGATTTGGGAAGCAGAAAAAGGACTCATCAAGGTGACAAAGAGCATCAAGAGCTTTAGCCCTATCAATATGTCCTATCCTCTATTGCTGCCTTGTGTTTGAAGCTGGGCTGTGAAATATCAGCACAGGAGCTGCAATGATCCCCAGATCCTCACTTCTTAAGAGCTGTCTATGAAACAAATTTGAAGTGGACCATCCCTAGTTTGAACGTGTATTTACAGTGGATTATTTAGGGAGGGAAGCAGGGGTTAAGTCAGAAGGTCTCCTGGCTTCCCCTGGGGTTAACCTGGCTGCCTGTTTGGCACATTCAGGAGGGCTGACAGGTAGCAGGATTTGTCTAAGCAGCCTGCATGAGAGCCAACAAGGAAAGCTGAATGCTGGGGATTAGCATTGGATTATGTTGTCAGAGGAAAACCTGATGGACAAACTGCAGAGGAATAAAACGCATTCTGTTTAGGGAGAGTTCCACTGAGCGCAGCTTTTATTTCCTAACGAACTGCCCCCCAAAAAATCATTAATAATTTGCAAATCCATCTTCCTTAATTTGCCCTTTCCCCAATTTATAGCTCAATACAGTTTTTGTCAGCATGAATATATCACTGTTCCCTGTCCATATTGCCTTGTGGCATCTGTTCGGAGTGCGCTGGCTTTAGGTTGGCATTACATAGCTGCTGCTCTTCAATTTCATGCCAGCAGACATAGGTTAATGTTATTCTAATGTCATTAGAGGTCTGCAAGCAGGCACAGAGCTGACAGCATGCATAAGGTAGTACTGTATAGTATACAGCCAGGTGTGCAGGCAAGCTAGGAAGATTTAACCTCTTCAATCCAAGTATGCACATATACACACATATATATATATATATATATATATATATATATATATATATATATATATATATATGGCATGGCACAAACAGTGCATATATATGGATGTACATGTTGTACTTTCCTTCAATACATTTGCCAAAAATTCTTACTGCCATCTGGACTTCCCGAGTGTTTGCTGGATCCATTCCTATCTTCCTCATATATATATATATATATATATATATATATATATATATATATATACGCATAAGGCAATATTGCATAGTGCACAGCCAGGTGTGCAGGAAAATTAGGAAGATTTAACCTCTTCGATCCAAGTATGGACATATACACACATATAAATGGCATGGCACAAACAGTGCATATATATGGATGTACATGTTTTACTTTTCTTCAATAAATTTGCCAAAAATCCTCACTGCCATCTGGACTTCCCGAGTGTTTGCTGGATCCATTCCTATCTTCCTCATATATATATATTACATATATATATATATATATATATATACATATATATATATATATATATATATATATATATATATATATATATATATACGCATAAGGCAATATTGCATAGTGCACAGCCAGGTGTGCAGGAAAATTAGGAAGATTTAGCCTCTTCGATCCAGGTGAAGTTATATATATATATATATATATATATATATATAAACACACATATATATATATATATATATATATATATATATATATATATATATATATATATATATATATATATATATATATATATATATATATATAACTATACCTGGATAGAAGAGAGAGGTTGAATCTTCCTAATTTGCCAGCACACCTGGATATATACTGCTCAAAAAGATAAAGGGAACACTAAAATACCATTTGGCTGTTTAGGCGCTCCCTTTATTTTTTTGAGCAGTGTGTCTATCTATCTATCTATATATATATATATATATATATGGGAAAAAGAATGAAACCAGGAATTCCCAGCCGGTCTCCCATGGTGGTACTTGCCTGACTTCAAACTGGACTGGCAGCACCTCCCAATGTGAATAAGGTGGGTATCTGTTTGTGATGAAATATATAAAAAATAGAAAAAATAGTCGCACTTTGAAATAGCACAAAAATACACTACCTAATGAAGAAATTGGAGGTATTTAGAATATTAGAATGGGCATTATAATACTAGCTATGCGCCACCTCACAGCACCCTCCCTTGCTGGGTCCTATTCTACACTGCCCAGAAGGATGCAGTGTAGAGTAGGACCCAGGAAAGGAGGGTACCGTGAAGTGGCGCTGGGCTAGTATTACAATGGCCAGTCTAATATTCTAAATACCTCCAATTTCTTCATTAGGTAGGGTATTATTGTGTTATTGCAGAGTGCGACTGTTTATTACTATATGTATATATATATATATATATATATATATATATACATATATATATATATATATATATATATATGACTATACCTGGACTGAAGAGGTTAAATCTTTCTAAATAGCCTGGGCACCTGGTTATATAGTGTACAGTATTAACTTATGTATATATACATATATATATATATATATATATATAGATATATATATATTTTTTTTTTATTTAATGTGTGATACTGTAGAGATAAATTGTTCATTTTCTGTACCAGAACTGTTTACCTCGGTCCTATTATAAGGCAAAGACAACATTTTGTGATATTACAGCCCATTGTGTTCTGGTTAAAAAGCTCCACGTCTGCCAATAATAAACTCTGCTCTGCTGCGACTGTAACAGTTTGCCAAATACCATTTCCCTAAAAATAAGCCCTAGCATGAAGATTTTTGGACATGCGTGAAATATAAGCCCTACTCCAAATATAGGGTACTAAAAATAATTGTATTTATATAGCTACAACATATTCCACAGCACCTTACAATTAAGAAATTATATGTTTAATGCCATATAAAATAAAGCATAAAGATTTTTTTAGTTGCGTGCATTTACACATATTGATAAAGGATCTGCGTGACAGACTAGAACATGTCATTAAGAACATTTTTCTGTGTTTATTCTGACATTTTATACTTCTTCCCTTTTGTGAATTTATTAAGGGGCATGACGATTAAACCATTGGCAACCATTGCAGTCTAAAATAAGTGTTACCCCAGATAGTGGGGAGAGAAAGAATAAAATAATGTGGCACGGTGGCTCAGTGGTTAGCACTGCAGTCTTGCATCGCTTGGGTCCTGGATTCAAATCCCACCAAGCACACCATCTGCAAGGAGTTTGTATGTTCTCCCCGTGTTTGCGTGGGTTTCCTCCCACCCTCCAAAGACATACAGATAGGGACTCTAGATTGTGAGCCCCAATGGGGACAGTGTTACTGATATATGTAAAGTGCTGTGAAATTAATTGCACTATATAAATGATTAGTTATTATTAGAAGGTGGAGTGCATGGATCATAAATCCACAGCGTGCTTTCATTGCAATCTTGTATTATTCTGGTCCCAATAGTTAACAATGCCCTTTGGGAAATGTAACTATTATAATGACAATGCAGATGTTTGTTTAACCGTCAAGTCATCAGTACAATTAAATAAGCAAGATTGCAATGAAATCATATCTTGGGTGTACGACTGGCAGTGCCAATAATAACTAGTCATTTTTTTAATGCCCTGCTGATCTGAGGAACAGCTTAGCCTGCCAGATGCCATATATGATAACACCAAACAAAGCTCTACCTGCTCATAGGTGATTGTGATTCCATCTGAAGGGAACGCCATTTATAAAAGGGGTTGCAATTAGTGAAGAACGAGCACTACCATGCTCAGGTGCTCAGTACTCGATACTAGCAGTTGTACTCTTGGATGGGCGTGACTCGTGTACCAAGTATAATAGAAATCAATGAGGGACTCAAGCATTTTTCTGGAAAATCTTCCTGAAAAATTGCTTGAGTTTCCCATTGACTTCCATTATACTCAGTACTCAAGTCGCGCCCATCCAAGCGTCCAACCTGCTTGTTTCGAGTACCGAGCACCTGAGCATGGTACTGCTAACCCATCACTAGGTATACTGCAAAAGGCCTCCTTCACATGTATATATAATACAGTTATGTGAAAGAACAGTACCAGTGTCATCAGTATCACCCATAAGAGTGCCATATGTGTTTTTCCAGTATAAATAAAGAAAGACTGAAATTACAAAGCTTCTCCTATACTTTGCAATGTTATACACATACAGGACATGGATGCCCTGAGCTGTACGGACCCATAGACTTAAATTGGCCCTTGTCATCCATACTGCTGGAAAAAGTGGAAAAAAGTGGACATGTCTGTGTGTGGTTCACATCCACACAAGGGCTGTGTAAAAACATGGACATGCAAAGATCACTTAGGGTATGTGCGCACGTTGCTTTTTACCTGCTTTTTACCTGCTTTTTTGCTGCTTTTTCTTCTGCGCTGTTTAATGCCAAAATGGATGTGTTCTTCTATTCAAGCAAAGTCTATGGGAATTTGGGTTTCTTGTTCACACTATGTTGTTCAAAATGCTGCCTTTTTGTGGCAGAACTTTGGTCAAAAACTCAGCTTTTCAAAGAAGCAACATGTCAATTGTTTTTGCCATTTGGGTTTTGCACTGCAAAGCTGAGTTTTTGACCAAAGTTCTGCCACAAAAAGGCAGCATTTTGAACTGCATAGTGTGAACAAGAAACCCAAATTCCCATAGACTTTGCTTGAATAGAAGAACACATCCATTTTGGCATTAAACAGCGCAGAAGAAAAAGCAGCAAAAAAGCAGGTAAAAAGCAGGTAAAAAGCAACGTGCGCACATACCCTAAAGGCTATAATGGATACATGTGCTATCTATGGAAAAAAAGATACCACATGTACAAGAAACACATGGATGTGAAGTGGGCATCAAGAGATTTAGCCCTATAAATATGTCCTATCCATCTATTGCTTACTTCTGTTTGAAGCTGGGCTGTAAGTTCACATATACAGTAATCATCCATTAGAACGGATCCAACAGCAATTTATTGCCAAAGAAGTTCTGCAGACACAACTTTCTTGACCAGACAAACAAAAACCTAATTCATCGTGCTCTTTTTGTTTAACATTGCAGTTTACGGTAAACGGATCAGTTAAATAGCCAAACGTTTTCTTCCATTCGAAACTGGTCCAAAAAGCAAAAATGTGATCCTTTTCAAAAAACATGTGGCTAATTAATGGATCTGTTTTCCTTAAGGCCCCGTTACACGCATCGATTTATCATGCGATCGCACTCGCCCCCATCGTTTGTGCGTCACGGGCAATTTGTTGCCCATGTCACACAAAGTCGGTCACCCCTGTCACACGTACTTACCTCCTGAACGACTTCGCTGTGGGTGGCGAACATCCTCTTCCTGAAAGGGGAGGGATGTTTGGCGTCACAGCGACATCACACAACGGCCGGCCAATAGAAGCGGAGGGGCGGAGATGAGCGGGACGCAACATCCTGCCCACCTCCTTCATTCCGCATTGCCGGCGGCCGCTGGTAAGCTATGTTCATCGTTCCTGAGGTGTCACATGTCGAGATGTGTGCTGCCTCGGGAACAATGAACAACCAGAGCACAGAAGGAGGACAGACATTTTGAAAATGAACGACGTGTCAACGAGCAACGATAAGGTGAGTATTTTTGCTCGTTCACAGTTGTTTGTAGCTGTCACACGCTACGATATGTCTAACGATGCCGGATGTGCGTCACTAACGACGTGACCCCAACGACATATTACCCGATATATCATAGCGCGTGACGCCGGCCTTAGACTCCATTTTAAAAAAATGGATCCAGTTGAAATCAGTTTCTGTTTGCCTGACAAAAACTTTTGCACAAACTTCTTGTGAATGGATTGCTGCTGGATGCATTCTAACGGATTATTACTGGACGTGTGGATTTAGCCTAAAAAGCTGTTTGTTTGTTTCATAGATTGTCAGCTCCTGTAGTATTTAATTTACTTTCCAAATTGCTTTATTGAGAATAAAATAAATGAGTGAATGTGTTCACACATGAATATCAGAGGAGAAAGTCAATGGGTCCTTATACATGGTAAGACTGAGGAATGAATAAAGAGGTATTATAGAAAAGAAATTATCTACAAAGTTCCCATTCGTGATCAATCGTAAAAAGGTAGTAATTCACATACGATATTTAAACTGTGCAGTAGTGTTAAGCCCGCTTTACACACTACAATATATCTCACAATGTGTCGTCGGGGTCACGTCGTAAGTGACGCACATCCGGCATTGTAAGGTACATTGTAGTGTGTAACAGCTACGTGCGATTGCGAATGAATGGTAAAACGTTCATCGCACGCACGTCATTCATTCCTCATGAATTGAACGTCAGGTTGTTCATCGTACCCGGGGTAGCACACATCGCAGTGTGTGACACCCTGAGAACGATGAACAGATCTTACCTGCGTCCTGCGGCTCCCGGCCTTCAATTTGGAAGGAAGGAGGTGGGTGGGATGTTTACGTCCCGCTCATCTCCGCCCCTCCGCTTCTATTGGCCGGCTGCCGCGTGACGTCGATGTGGCGCCGAACGTCCCTCCCACTCCAGGAAGTGGATGTTCGCCGCCCACAGTGAGGTCGTATGGACGGGTAAGTACGGTTGACGGGGGTTAATCGTTTGTGCGGCACATTCAACAAAATTGAAGGTGCCGCACATACGATGGGGGCGGTTACGATCGCATACGATATAGTATGCAGAATCATAACATGTAAAGCAGACTTTACATGTAGATGGATGACTGCTCACGTGCATTAAGTCTTTTACATGGTTGACTATTAGGCTGGATTCACATGAACATATAGTATCCACTGCAAGTGCATCGGATGCAATATACTAATAACCCTCGGCTCCCAATGTGCTGCCAGTGTAAGCCGAGTGTCTTGTGACTGTGATCTGATCCTGCAGCTGCAGAGGAGATCTACAGAGTAGAGGGAGGAATTTATCCCCCCATCTCCTCCATTGTCAGCTGATGCGATTAGCGCACTGCACTTGGATGTCATCCGAGTGCAGTCCAATGTTTCACTCGCACCCATAGACTTGTATGGGTGGAGGTGACTCAGCTCTCGCAGACAATTCTGCAACTTCTCTCATCCAGAAGCTGGATGAGAAAAAAGCTGACCATCTGCTCTCCCTCATGAAATAACATCGGTCCGAGTGCAATGTGAGATTTTCTTGATTCAGAGGAACGTGTGAGTGTACACTTAAAGGGTACTTTACATGCTGCGATATCGGTACCGATATTGCTAGCGAGCATACCCGCCCCCGTCGGTGTGCGAGATTGGCAAATCACTGCCCGTGGCTCACAACATCGCTAACACCCGTCACATGGACTTACCTTCCCTGTGACGTCGCTGTGGCCGGTGATCCGCCTCCTTTCTAAGGGAACGGTTCGTGCAGCATCACAGCGACGTCACACGGCAGACGTCCAATAGCAGAGGAGGGGCGGAGATGAGTGGCCGGAACATGCCGCCCACCTCCTTCCTTCCGCATTGCCGGTGGACGTAGGTAAGGAGATGTTCGTCGTTCCTGCGGTGTCACACATAGCGATATGTGCTGCCGCAGGAACGACAAACAACATTGTACCTGCAGCAGCGATATTAAGGAAAGGAGCGACGTGTCAATGATCACCGTTTTTGGACGATTTTGCGATCATTGATTGTCGCTCCTTTGTGTCACACGCTGCGATGTCGCTACCAGCACCGGATGTGTGTCACTAACAACGTGACCCCGACGATATATTGCTAGCGATGTCGCAGCATGTAAATGCACCCTTTAGGCTGAGTGCCCATGATGAGTTTTTGGTGAGTTTTTGACATTACGTATTTTTGCTCCATTAAAAATTCAGCGACTTATAGTTCCATCAAAGTGGATGGGATTTATAGAAAATTCCTTCCCATGGTGCTTCTTCTTTATGCTTCTTAAACTGATCTGTGGTGTTTCAAATCTGCAACATGTCAATTTCTCTTGCTTTTATGCTGAGTTTTCTGTGCAGATTTCCCCTATAGATTTGTGTTAGATGTAGAAAAAAGTAAGGTAAAAATGCACATGCGTTTTTCCGCTGCAGAGATGCATCAAAAATATGTGATCCATACATAAGTATGTCAATAAAGTTTTATCAAGGCCAAAAGTACCAAAAACAAAGCAACTTTATTTAAAACATGACATACCAAAAGAGACAGAAAAACACAAGGTCAAAAACGTGATAAAACGCATGTAAAAAGATACAAAGAAAAACAATGTAAAAAAACACAAGTGACCTAATTTACATATTAGGTGCTAAAAATTTGCAACATCAAGAACTCAAAAACGCATCATGGGAACATAGCCTTAAGGCCGCTTTACACGCTACGACATCGCTAGCTATAGCTAGCGATGTCGTGCGCGATAGCACCCGCCCCCGTCGCTCGTGCGACATTTGGTGATCGCTGCCGTAGTGAACATTATCACTACGGCAGCGTCACACGCACATACCTTGTCAGCGACGTCGCTGTGACCGCCGAACAATCCCTCCCTCAAGGGGGAGGTGCGTTCGGCGTCATGGCGACGTCACTGCGGTGTCACTAAGCGGCCAGCCAATAGAAGCGGAGGGGCGGAGATGAGCGAGACGTAACATCCCGCCCACCTCCTTCCTTCCGCATTGCCGGTGGACGGAGGTAAGGAGATGTTCGTCGTTCCTGCGGTGTCACACATAGCGATGTGTGCCGCCGCAGGAACGACGAACAACATCGTACCTGTGGCAGCAGCGATATTAAGGAAAGGAGTGACATGTCAACGATCACCGTTTTTTAACGATTTTTCGATCGTTGATCGACGTTCCTTGGTGTCACACATTGCGATGTCGCTACCAGCGCTGGATGTGCGTCACTAACGATGTGACCCCGACGATATATCGGTAGCGATGTCACAGTGTGTAAAGCACCCTTTAGAGATGAGTGAATCGGTTCCCAAAACTTTGGTCCAACAGCGATGTCAGTCTTCCATGGTCACCAGTGAGGAGCCATACAAACCGCCTCCTGCCGGCTGATCTTTGGATTAGCCAGCCCGGTGTACTCCATGTGCTAATTATGTTACAGCAGGCTGGCTAATCAAAATAGGAACTGAGAATGCTGGCAGGAGACAGATTGCAGGGTTCCTGTTTGGTCGCCCACTGGACCAAGGTCCTATGAATCACATGCTGTATTAGAGACAGGTTATTAACGTAAATGTTACAATAGATAGTTTCATTTATTTTCAGTATATTTAGATAAATATTTGCAGTGGTAATAAAATTACAGACCTGTAGGTGGCTGCTCACAAATCAACATTTTAAAGCTTTAACCATGATGAGATCTTTACTGACGCCTTACACCTTACTGAAGTAGCATTTCTTTGCTTCTCTTTAATCGTTCCTGTGTTATATCAAGCAGTGGATGGTGGTAAAGTCATATCGAAATCAAAGTTGATTGCATTATCAGGCATCATCCACTAAACAGTGTACAGAGCTGTCGTATTCCACTCTGTAATGTGCTTATGGGGGTCACTGCCGCAGCTGCTAACAGACGATCAGTGAGGGTGCCTGGTGTCGGTCCCCCATTATTCTAATATTGATGATATCCTTAGGGTAGATCATCAATATCTGAGTACTGGAAAACACTTTAAGAATTGATTATTTTCTTTGACGCATGGATGCACCTAATGCTATTTCAAAATGCTGTTGAGTAATATGGCTTATACTTTTCACAAAACAATTTTTCAATTGTCCACACTCACCATAGCACTGAAAACCTCAAATGCGTGAAAATATGCTGATTAAAACTCACTTTATATTAAATTTATAAAAATTCATGCTCTTGTATAGTTGATTTGAAATTGTAAAAAGTAACTAGCTCAAATGTTCAGCTTCAATATGTTCTGTAATAAGACGGACCTTCCAAAAAGTCATGTCATGCTTTATTCCCAAAAATGTGCACACACGCAACAAAAATAGAAGGTTTAAAGGGTTTGAGAGCAAGAAGTCATGTGACTGCAAGTATTTGATATGCATAGTTCCAGCCACATTACAACTAGACTTGCTTGTCTAGTCTGCATGTGGCCAGATGTATATATATTGCTTACTTGCAGTCATATTACCAACCACCGCCCCAAGTGAGTCCTGACATGGCACAGTTCACGTGCTATGAAGATTCAAAAGTCTGAAGTCACATAGAGTGACTGCAGACTTTCGTCACAAACTTGGACAACCCCATTAATGTTTTGCTATAGAAAATGTATTTATTTTACTCACTTATATAGTGATATTAATTTCACAGCACTTTACAGATGTAATCATCACTGTCGCCATTGGGGCTCACAATCTAAATTCCCTATCATCGTGTATTAGGAGGAAACTGGAGAACACAGAGGAAACCCACGCAAACACATGGAGAACATGTAAACGCCTTTCAGATGTTGTCTATGGCGGGAGTTTAACCAAGGACACCAGCACTACAAGACTACAGTGCTAACCACTGAGCTACCGTGCTACCCCAGGTATTACATATGTGTTTAGAGAAGGACTTGCAAAAATAAGAATAAAGGGTGCTTTACGCGCTGTGACATCGCTAACGAAATATCGTCGGGGTCACGTCGCTAATGACGCACATCCGGCGCCGTTAGCGACATCGCAGCGTGTGACACCAATTAGCGACGATCAACGAGCGCAAAAACGTGAAAAATCGTTGCTCATTGACAAGACATTCATTTCCTTAATATCGTTGCTGCTGCAGGTACGATGTTGTTTGTCGTTCCTGCGGCAGCACATATCGCTATCTGTGACACCGTAGGAACGACGAACATCTCCTTACCTGCGTCCACCGGCAATGAGGAAGGAAGAGGGTGGGCGGCATGTTCCGGCCGCTCATCTCCGCCCCTCCTCTGCTATTGATCGGCCACTTAGTGACGCCACAGTGACGTCGCTATGACGCCGAACGCACCTCCCCCTTGAAGGAGGGATTGTTTGGTGGTCACAGCGACGTCGCTAAGCAGGTATGTGCGTGTGACGCGATAATGTCGCTACGGCAGCGATCACCACATATCGCTGAAACCTCAGAGGCGTTTGCTATCGCGCTCGACATCGCTAGCAGTCGCTAGCGATGGCGCAACTTGTAAAGGCCGCTTAAGTCCTCATTCATATGTTTGTCTTTAAACATGTACGTAAAAAAAATGGTACCACTGTCATAAGTGTTTGCATCAGTGTCATATGTGTATCCGTTTTTACCATCAGTTGTCATCAGTGTTTTTCACGTATAGATAAATTCCAAAGCTTTTCCTGTACTTTGCGATGTTAAAGATTTTGTCCACTGTTAGGACAACCCCTTCTGATTCAACATCTTTGCCCCAGGTAATATAATAAAGACTATACTCCCCTCCCATACCGGAGTATGATCAGATCATGTTCCTGTATGGTCAGACACGGCCATTACACAGTACACAGCAGGGACACATTTATAGGATTATCTCAGCACAGGAACATTTTTTTAACTATTATTATTCCAAGATCTATTACAATTAACTTTAAAATTACCTTTAATTGTGGGAACACTTCTATTAAAAGAGCAGATGAAAATAAGACCCAAACAGAAATATGTAATGTTCTCCCAGGCAACATCTCTAATTTTGCTTTTATTTTCTCAAAAACATGAAGCCCACACAGATAATGGAAGAATACAGAAGATGCCAAAACAGTGAGTACGGGTTATAATTTTACAATTGTACAAATGCCTGGCACTGGGGTATGGTATTTTGCTGCACTGCAAATCATTCAATGCTGCATAAATCAGACCACCAATGTGTACCTTTTGGATCTGCCGATGATCTCAACAATACATTAGCCATCATTGATATATCTTATTTTACCGAATCATAAATATAACGTCTGTGAAATGGGACATTGGAAAGAAAAGCAAGATTTTAGGTGCATTAACCTGTACTCTGAAATAATATATATTTATTGCAGATGACAAGTTAAAGTAGATAGCTATATATCTGAAGTGCTATAATAAATCAGCTAGTTATAATGGCTAAAGATAATGGAAACAATTTGGTGTATTACCAATGGTGATGGATAGAATTCCTCGGTTAATTCTGGCTGCATTTCCTGTCTTGATCTTAATGTCATGCGCAGAGTTAAAAAGTCCCATAAATTAATATTAAAAACAAAAGTATGTGTTTAGATTTTTAGCATGTATTTATGATTTAACATTTTTACATTAAATGTGCACCTTTGAAAATCATATTGCAGATTACATATAAAATAGTCAAAAAGAATTGTGCAAGGACTGGAATACTAAGGGGTACTTTGCACGCTGCAACATCGCTAGCATCGGCTAGCGATGCCAAGCGCGATAGTACCCACCCCCGTTGCACAAGCGATATCTTGTGATAGCTGCCATAGCGAACATTATCACTGAAGGCAGCTTCACACGCACTTACCTGCCCTCCGACGTCGCTCTGGCCGGCGACCCGCCTCCTTCCTAAGGGGGTGGGTCGTGCGGCGTCACAGCGATGTCACACGGCAGGCGGCCAATAGAAGCGGAGGGGCGGAGATGAGTGGGACGTAAACATCACGCCCACCTCCTTCCTTCCGCATAGCTGGTGGAGGTAGGTAAGGAGATGTTCCTCGCTCCTGCGGCTTCACACACAGCGATGTGTGCTGCCGCAGGAATGAGGAACAACTTCGTATCTCCTATTGCTGCGGCATGAAAATGACCGACGCTACACAGATCACCGATTTTCGACGCTTTTGCGATCGTTTATTGGCGCATCTAGGTTTTACACGTTGCAACGTCGTTACCGGCGCCGGACGCGTGTCACTTTCGATTTGACCCCAATGTTATCGCAGTAGCGATGTCGCAGCGTGCCAAGTACCCCTTAGTCTTCAACTGTTCTTATAGTCCAGATTACACTCCAGAGCTCTGTTCACAATCATCCAGGCGTTAGTGTGGATATTTGCCAGCTTTCCTTGCTTACTTACAGGGGCATTCCAACTTGGATAGATGGTAATTGTTAGCATCCAAAGTGGCTTTGACCAACTGAAACCCCACTGATTGTTAGAATGGGTACTTATTTTCCTCTTCTCCCATGACTGCAAGACCTTACTTCTTCACATATTGCTAATGGGAATGATAATGATTGCCAAGCAATGCACTTGCGTATTGTCATCAGTGCCACGGACTCTATATGGAGGGACATGTGTGGCCACTGTCCACTCTACTTGGCCAGGACAACAGGGATGTAAGGGGGTAGATGATATTTTATTGACTAGAATACCCTTTTATTGATTTCTAGCATTTAAACAATTATCCATATGAGTGCTTGTAATTATGAAGGAAGGACCCTGGCCATAGGGACTCCATACTCCTTCACGAGAAAGAGTCAGTGAGTCTGCATAACATCAGGTGGGGTGTGCGACACTTACTGTTCTTTTCAGAGTGGTGTTCATCACGCAATAGTAAAACATTTGATACTGAAATTCTTTTAGCAAACATAACTTGAACAATTTATGTTTCTTTTCACTGCTATGACAGATATGGCCTCACCCCGATGGGTCTGCTGTGACTAGTCTTTGGGGTACTCTGTCTCGGCCTATCCCTGCTGTCTTGGAACTAGTCTGCAAGTTGCTGGGCACCTGTGCTTCCGTTCCCCCACTCTAGGGGCACCACTGTCCACTTCTGGGCCCCGACGGCTGTCTAGTCTTCTGACTTCCCTGAGCCCATTTGAGGTGAGCCATAGCGGTTCCGGACCTCCCGAGGATGCCTAATAGTTCCCTGGCCAGCCCCATACACCTGGCCACATCCTTATGCAACAAACCCTCTTGCAGAACTGGCCCCTCACAAGGCCCACCTCTCTAACCAACCCACTGGCCATCTGTCTCTCTTGCCCTCTTCACTCTCAGCTCCCTCCAATACCAGGAAATGTCGACCACTGCTGTATCTATTAAAACCTATATCTTATTCTAACATTATCTGACTACTACATTGCACTACACATTGTTAATACATTTACAGCATATTAAACATATACTTTGCGCTATCAAACGTCAACAGTAGGTGGCGCTGGCATGGCATCTGTGCAATCTTGGCTCTGCTACATGAGGAGCCGTATTTCTCAAGCAGTAATATATCCTATCTAACATTTTATAATATTCACGGCATGGACAATACACTTCGTATAAAACTCATTATTGGCCACAAATGGGTAATAACAGAACACAGTAGGGGTGGGGGTGAAAACGATCACCTCCAACAATTAGAGATGAGCCGAATCGAACCCTGGAGGACGAAGTTCAAGTTAAATTTCATGAAATTTGCAATTTCACATTAATTTGAGCATTTTGAGATTTGATTATGGGTTCACAAAAATATTCTTGCCCAGCATCATTTCCCAGACTGCTGAACCAAGCAGGCAAGTGTACAGTAATGATGCATTACATTGTAAGGAGTTGGAAGTGCTGTCCACACAGTCTACAAGACAATGTGATGTGTTGTAATGTAGTGCACTGTTTCCATTGTGGCAAATGTGTTTGTTGCTTGGAATGTATTTAGTCCACAACAGGTGGGGTTAATGCTTGAGACTGAACCCGGTCAGGAGAAATTACATGGGAAGACAAGAGTGTTGCTTCCTGGGAGGCAACAGTCAATGGTGGTTGTGTGTCATGATGACAGACAGCGACAGATGGTAAGATCTGAAGACCAAGGTACTGGAGTAGAAACGTGAAAGTATGTAGCAAGGGATAGACCAGAAAGACTTCTAAACTGAAATCCAAATCAGGGACGCTGACTAAGCAACATTGAGAAACTCAGGTCATTGGGAGATTGTGGCATAGATCGAAATGGACTGAGAAAGGACTTGTATCAGAAGGACATGAGTGAATGGCATAGTGAGAGGTACTCGGAGCCACAATGCACATAATGGTTGCTACAGTGCCTACAAGTAGCATACCTCCCAACCGTCCCGGATACAGCGGGACAGTCCCTCTTCTGAGCCTTTGATCCCGGGTCCCGCCCGTGAGGCTGTTTATCCCGGCTCCACCCACCCACTGTAGCCCCGCCTCGCTGTTTCTCCCTTCTACTATTCATTACAGAGCCGACCGCGCACCTACTCCTGTGACTGCTGCTGAGGTATGAATCACCCCCTGCAGCAGAGCGACCCCCCTGCAGCAGAGCGACCCCCCCCTGCAGCAGAGCGACCCCTCCCTGCAGCAGAGCCCCCCCCCCCCTGCACCAGAGCCGACCCCCCCAGTCCTGGAGCCTGCGTTTGTCTGCAGCTGTTCTCTGACTCCCCGTGTGCGGCTTCTCACTGCTGCAGACACACGGGGAGTCAGGAAGCTGAGGAGACCGTGCAATCAGCACTTCTCTCTCCTGCAGATAGCAGTGACAATAACCTATGCAGAGTGGCATCTGCAGGCTTCTATTAGCTTACCGATCAGTGGTCTCCTGCCTGTGGAGCAGAGCTGCTGGGTCCTAGCTTCCCAACAGGTTCAGCTCTGCTTTATCCTGGCTCCTCTACCAGTTAAAGGGAAACTGTCAGCAGAAATTTCACAATAAAAGTAAAAGCTTCCCCTCTGCAGCTCCTGGGCTGCATTCTGGAAAGGTTCCTGTTGTTATTGTGCCCCCTTTGAGACCTACAAAAATACTTTATGAAGTCTTACCTTTTTGTATGCAAATGTGTTTTTATGGTCACGGGGGCGGGCTGTCTGGCGTCCGTTATTCCCCCTCCTGCCGCTTTACGCAGTCCCCCATTGCTCATTTACATACACAAGGACGCCTTCCTCATGTAACTGTCCTCCCGAAGTTTTGCGCATGTGAACGCTTTTTCAGGTGATTGCGCAGGCACGAGATTATGGGCGGCGCTGTGATTGTCATCAGCAGCGTTAACCAAGTACCCGCCCATAATCTCGTGCCCGCACTTTTCCCTCTGACTCCACCGTTATGCGCAAGTGCTGGCCATATGAACCATGTTACCTATTACTGCTTGCACGAGATTATGGGCGGGTACTTGGATGACTTTGCTGATGACAATCACAGCGCCGCCCATAATCTCGTGCCCACGGTAATAGGTAACATGGTTCATATGGACAGTGCTTGCGCATAACGGTGGAGGCAGAGTGAGAAGCGTAGGCACGAGATTATGGGCGGGTACTTGGATGACTTTGCTGATGACAATCACAGCGCCGCCCATAATCTCGCGCCCACGGTAATAGGTAACGTGGTTCATATGGCCAGTGCTTGCGCATAACGGTGGAGGCAGAGTGAGAAGCGCGGGCACGAGATTATGGGCGGGTACTTGGATGACTTTGCTGATGACAATCACAGCGCCGCCCATAATCTTGCGCCTGCGGTAATAGGTAACATGGTTCATATGGACAGTGCTTGCGCATAACGGTGGAGGCAGAGTGAGAAGCGCGGGCACGAGATTATGGGCGGGTACTTGGATGACGCTGCTGATGACAATCACAGCGCCGCCCATAATCTCGCGCCTGCGCAATCACCTCAAAAGCGTTCACACTTTGCACAGTGCTCACTCCCGCGAGAGTGGCACTGGGCATGCACAAAACTTCAGGAGGACAGTTACATGAGGAAGGCGTCCTCATGTATGGAAATGAGCAATGGGGGACGGCGTACAACGGCAGGAGGGGGAATAACGGACGCCAGGCAGCCCGCCCCCGTGACCATAAAAACAGATTTGCATACAAAAAGGTAAGACTTCATAAAGTATTATTTTAAGTCTCAAAGGGGGCACAATAGCAACAGGAACCTTTCCAGAATGCAGCCCAGGAGCTGCAGAGGGGAATCTTTTATTTTTTTTGCTAAATTTCTGGTGACAGTTTCCCTTTAAAGGGAACCTATCAGGTGCAATCTGCACTCAGAGCCAGGAGCAGTTCTGGGTGCATATTGCTAATCCCTGCCTAACTGTCCCTGTATACACTAGCATAGATAAAGGCATCTATAGAAAAAGTATTTTTAAAGAGCTTATATCTTATGCTAATTAGCGCGGGGACTAGTCCCAAGGGCGTTACTTCACTTGGCTAGTCGGCTCACATAGCGTGTTAGTACTCACACAGGGGCGTAATAACATGCTAACATGCTATGCGAGCCGACTAGCCAAGTGAAGTAACGCCCTTGTGACTAGTCCCCGCGCTCATTAGCATAAGATATAAGATCTTTAAAAATATTTGTTCTTGATCTCTTTATCTATGCTAGTGTATACAGGGACGGTTAGGCAGGGATTAGCAATATGTACCCAGAACTGCTCCTGGCTCTGAGTGCAGATTGCACCTGACAGGTTCAATTTAAAGGGAACCTGTCACCAGATTTGGGGCCTATAAGCTGCGGCCACCACCAGCAGGATCTTATGTACACATTCTAACATGCTGCATACCTCCCAACCGTCCCGGATACAGCGGGACTTTCACGCTTTACGTTGTTTGTCCCGTTGCCACGGGCGGGACGGCCGGCTCCCGGGCTCCGCCCACCCACTCTCTCTCCGCCTCCCTGCTTTTCCCTCCTACCATCCTAGTAGACGTGGCATAGAGAGGAGCGCTGCCTGTGCTGCTGCTGGTACAGTAAACTAATCTCCCCAGCGCTGATTTCCCTCCCTCCCCCCTCACCCCCGGCCGGAGCCTGTCTGTGCGGTCGGCCGGCCGCCTGTCTGTGCGGTCGGCCCGCCACCTGTCTGTGCGGGCGCCCCCCTGCCGCCTGTCTGTGCGGGCGCCCCCCGCCGCCTGTCTGTGCGGGCGGCCTGCCGCCTCATTCTGCGGGCGGCCGGCCGCCTCTCTCTGCGGGCGGCTGGCCGCCTCTCTGTGCGGGCGGCCCGCCGCCTGTCTGTGAAGGCGGCCGGCCGCCTGTCTGTGAAGGCGACCGGCCGCCTCACTGTGGCTGCCTGCGTGTCCGTGCTGGAGGCCCGCCGGCTGCCTGCGTGTCCGTGCTGGAGGCCCGCCGGCTGCCTGCGTGTCCGTGCTGGAGGCCCGCCGGCTGCCTGCGTGTCCGTGCTGGAGGCCCGCCGGCTGCCTGCGTGTCCGTGCTGGAGGCCCGCCGGCTGCCTGCGTGTCCGTGCTGGAGGCCCGCCGGCTGCCTGCGTGTCCGTGCTGGAGGCCCGCCGGCTGCCTGCGTGTCCGTGCTGGAGGCCCGCCGGCTGCCTGCGTGTCCGTGCTGGAGGCCCGCCGGCTGCCTGCGTGTCCGTGCTGGAGGCCCGCCGGCTGCCTGCGTGTCCGTGCTGGAGGCCCGCCGGCTGCCTGCGTGTTTGTGCTGAATGGGTGTGGATGGGGAGTGGATATGGGCGTGACTGTGAAATGGGTGTGGCTACGCGCGCCGCAAACTTTGTCCCTCTTTTCCTTCTTTAAAAGTTGGGAGGTATGCAAGTAGTATTCAACCCCCTGCAGATTTAGCAGGTTTACACATTCGGAATTAACTTGGCATTGTGAAATTTGGACTGTAGATCAGCCTGTAAGTGTGAAATGCACTGCAGCAAAAAAGAATGTTATTTGTTTTGTTTTGTTTTTTTTAAATTGTGAAAAGTTTATTCAGAGGGTCATTTATTATTCAACCCCTCAAACCACCAGAATTCTGTTTGGTTCCCCTAAAGTATTAAGAAGTATTTCAGGCACAAAGAACAATGAGCTTCACATGTTTGGATTAATTATCTCTTTTTCCAGCCTTTTCTGACTAATTAAGACCCTCCCCAAACTTGTGAACAGCACTCTTACTTGGTCAACATGGGAAAGACAAAGGAGCATTCCAAGGCCATCAGAGACAAGATCGTGGAGGGTCACAAGGCTGGCAAGGGGTACAAAACCCTTTCCAAGGAGTTGGGCCTACCTGTCTCCACTTGTGGGAGCATCATCCAGAAGTGGAAGGCTTATGGAACTACTGTTAGCCTTCCATGGCCTGGACTGCCTTTGAAAGTTTCCACCCATGCCGAGGCCAGGCTTGTCCGAAGAGTCAAGGCTAACCCAAGGACAACAAGGAAGGAGCTTCGGGAAGATCTCAAGGCAGTGGGGACATTGGTTTCAGTCAATACCATAAGTAACGTACTCCACCACAATGCTCTCCGTTCCAGACGAGCCCGTAAGGTACCTTTACTTTCAAAGCGTCATGTCAAGGCTCGTCTACAGTTTGCTCATGATCACTTGGAGGACTCTGAGACAGACTGGTTCAAGGTTCTCTGGTCTGATGAGACCAAGATCGAGATCTTTGGTGCCAACCACACACGTGACGTTTGGAGACTGGATGGCACTGCATACGACCCCAAGAATACCATCCTTACAGTCAAGCATGGTGGTGGCAGCATCATGCTGTGGGGCTGTTTCTCAGCCAAGGGGCCTGGCCATCTGGTCCGCATCCATGGGAAGATGGATAGCACGGCCTACCTGGAGATTTTGGCCAAGAACCTCCGCTCCTCCATCAAGGATCTTAAGATGGGTCATCATTTCATCTTTCAACAAGACAACTACCCAAAGCACACAGCCAGGAAAACCAAGGCCTGGTTCAAGAGGGAAAAAATCAAGGTGTTGCAGTGGCCTAGTCAGTCTCCTGACCTTAACCCAATTGAAAACTTGTCGAAGGAGCTCAAGATTAAAGTCCACATGAGACACCCAAAGAACCTATATAACTTGGACAAGATCTGCATGGAGGAGTGGGCCAAGATAACTCCAGAGACCTGTGCCGGCCTGATCAGGTCTTATAAAAGACGATTATTAGCTGTAATTGCAAACAAGGGTTATTCCACAAAATATTGAACCTAGGGATTGAATAATAATTGACCCACACTTTTATGTTGAAAATTTATTAAAATTTAACTGAGCAACATAACTTGTTGGTTTGTAAGATTTATGCATCTGTTAATAAATCCTGCTCTTGTTTGAAGTTTGCAGGCTCTAACATATTTGCATCTTATCAAACCTGCTAAATCTGCAGGGGGTTGAATACTACTTGTAGGCACTGTATATTGGGACAGGTAAAATATATCTTTGTACCGTGTTAGCCAGTAGAGATAAAAAAAAAGTTTGTTTAAGGCTGTGTGCACACGTTGCGTTTTTTACAGCGGAAACGCTGCGTTTTGAACCGCAGCGTTTCAGTGGCAAATTGCATGCGTTCAGCTTTCCCAGCAAAGTGTATGGGAAAGCTGAAAAATCAGTGCACACGCTGCGTTTCTTTCCGCAGCGTTTTGGATGCCAAAAATCGGTGCGGAAAGAAAAGCAGCATGTCACTTCTTTTGTGCGGTGTGGCTGCGTTCTCTCCCCCATTGAAATCAATGATTTGGGGTCAGAACGCAGCTACACCGCATGGACCTGCTTTTTTGTTGCGGTCCACGGGCTTTGTCGGCACGCCAGAACGCAGGCATTTACCTGGAAGTGAGGTCAAGAGGTTTCCTGTTGACCTCACTTCCTGGCAAAGCCCCCGGTGTCGCCAAAGTGCCCGCCCCGACCCCCGACCCCTCTCCCGAAAATCCAACATGGCCGCGCGCACAGTAGTGCACCGGCTGCCCTGCTCCTATGTATCTGTCGCATGTACCTTGAGACATGCGACAGAAAAATGCACCCAGGCCCTGCCTGTTCACCCCAATTCCCCCCGGTGTCATACATACCTGTCCGGTCGCAGCGCTGATCCCCCGCGGCTCCCTCCTCCTTCACAGCAGACGCCGGCCGGTCACATGTGCAGATCAGCTGACAGCCAGCACAGTGTTCAGTGTGAGCTGTGCTGGCTGCTCGGCAGTCTGCAGCTGTGACCCGGGGAGAGTGGGTGTAGATTTTTGCACCCACTCTCCTCAAATGGAGGGTCTGCCCTCCTAGAAAATGGGGGATACGTTCCCTGAACGTGCCCCCATATTCTAGAAGGTCCAGAGCCGACGTGGGACATCCAAATGGATTTCTGCGGACCCATTTTTTTTATTAAAATTGGAGAACAAGGGAATGATTTGGGGAGTGTTTTTTCTAATAAAAAATTTTTTGTTGTCTTTTTTTGCTTTTGTTTACTGTCAATTAGTTATGTCGGGTGTCTGATAGACGCCGTGACATCACTAATTGCTGGGCTTGATGCCAGGTGACATTACACATCTGGTATCAACCCCATTTATTACCCCGTTAGCCAACGCACCAGGGCGCGGGATGAGTTGGGGCGAAGCGCCAGGATTGGCGCATCTAATGGATGCGCCACTTCTGGGGCGGCTGCGGCCTGCTATTTTTAGGCTGGGAAGAGTCCAATAACCATGGCTCTTCCCACCCTGAGAATACCAGACCTCAGCTGTCAGCTTCACCTTGGCTGGTGATCTAATTTGGGGGGACCCCATGTTATTTTTTTTTTATTATTTTTATTTATAAATAAAAAAAAAAACCTGGGGAGCCCTCCAAATTGATCACCAGACAAGATGAAGCTGCCAGCTGTGGTTTGCAGGCAACAGCTGTCTGCTTTACCCTGACTGGCTATCAAAAATAGGGGGGACCCCACGCCATTTTTTTTTTGTTTTTGTGATAAAAACTAGGCTAGGCACCCTTTAGTGCCACATGAAAGGTACTAAAGGTGCCAGCTTAGAATATGCAGGGGGGGGTGGGACGTTGTATATATATTTGACCTCCATTGACGCTTTTTAGGCTGGATGCCCACAATCAGGGTTTGCAGCGTTTTGGGCGCAGATTGGTTTCCCTGCGTCCATAACGCTGCATTGTGCAGTAGAAGCACAGTGGAAGGATTTTTAGAAATCTCATGCCCACTGTGCTTCTTTTCTCCGCAGCATAAACCGACCGGCAGTGGTGTGGTCCGTGAAACACGTGCCAGAAAAAAAGTGCTTTTAAAATAAAAATCATTTTTACTCACCCGGTGTCCAGCGATGTCCTCTGCAGCCCGTTCTGCTTGCTGCTTCTGAGCCGGCTCATTATTGTCGCGCATATTCATGATGTGCGACACAGCCGACCCGGAAGCAGCTGCTGCGGGGGTCAGCGCCAGCCGGATGCTGCACCGCGTGAGCGATAAGCACCATGGAGAGCGGGAGCGGGCACAGGTGAGTTAATCTCTAAGTGCAATCACGGGCCACGGAGAACGGAGCCCGGATTGCACTTAGACAACCCATGTGTGCCGTGATTCACGGCACACGGAGGGACATGTGCATGTTTTACACGCCAGTGAAAAACGTCACTGTTTTTCACTGACGTGTGAAACGGGCATAAAAGTGAGAATATTGTTGCTACAGCAACATTTTGGATGAAGTAGCTGTGGATTCAAAATGCTTAATATACTCCTGAATAAAATCCATGAGGGGTGCAGATTCCAAAATGGGGTCACTTGTGGGGGTTTTCTGACGTATAGGTACCCAAGGGGCTCTGCTAATGTGACATGGTGCGCGAAGTTTATTTCAACTTTTCCAAAATTCAAATGGTGCTCCTTCCATTCCAAGCCCTCCCATTTATCCAAACAGAATGTGGAGAAGGAAATGACATCACAGGTTTTTTTTTCCAAAGGTCTGTGTTCAACCAACTTTATTAACACTGACAAGTCTTAAAAAACGCACCTAAAAAAACGCATGAAAAAAGCATGAAAAACGCATGAAAAACGCATGCGTTTTCAATGCCTTTTTCTCAAAAAAGCATTGTTTACAATTCTCCCCTCTGCCAGAGGGTGCGTTTTTTTCCGCGCTGAAAAAAAAGCAACGTGTGCACATACCCTGAAAGAACTGAGAGTCCTCAGTAGTTGATACCTTTTAGGGTATGTTCACACGTTGCTTTTTTTTCAGCGCGGAAAAAAACGCACCCTCTGGCAGAGGGGAGAATTGTAAACAATGCTTTTTTGAGAAAAAGGCATCGAAAACGCATGCGTTTTTCATGCGTTTTTCATGCGTTTTTCATGCGTTTTTTAGGTGCGTTTTTTAAGACTTGTCAGTGTTAATAAAGTTGGTTGAACACAGACCTTTGGAAAAAAAAACCTGTGATGTCATTTCCTTCTCCACATTCTGTTTGGATAAATGGGAGGGCTTGGAATGGAAGGAGCACCATTTGAATTTTGGAAAAGTTGAAATAAACTTCGCGCACCATGTCACATTAGCAGAGCCCCTTGGGTACCTATACGTCAGAAAACCCCCACAAGTGACCCCATTTTGGAATCTGCACCCCTCAAGGATTTTATTCAGGAGTATATTAAGCATTTTGAATCCACAGCTACTTCACCCAAAATGTTGCTGTAGCAACAATATTCTCACTTTTAGGCCCGTTTCACACGTCAGTGAAAAACAGTGACGTTTTTCACTGGCGTGTAAAACATGCACATGTCCCTCCGTGTGCCGTGAATCACGGCACACATGGGTTGTCTAAGTGCAATCCGGGCTCCGTTCTCCGTGGCCCGTGATTGCACTTAGAGATTAACTCACCTGTGCCCGCTCCCGCTCTCCATGGTGCTGATCGCTCACGCGGTGCAGCATCCGGCTGGCGCTGACCCCCGCAGCAGCTGCTTCCGGGTCGGCTGTGTCGCACATCATGAATATGCGCGACAATAATGAGCCGGCTCAGAAGCAGCAAGCAGAACGGGCTGCAGAGGACATCGCTGGATGCCGGGTGAGTAAAAATGATTTTTATTTTACAAGCACTTTTTTTCTGGCACTTGTTTCACGGACCACACCACTGCGTGGTCCGTGGAACATCAGTGATGCCAGAAAAAAATGGACATGTCTCCGTGCGGCTATCACGCACACGCGGGTACGCTGCACGGAGACACATGCAGTGAAAAATCACTGATGTGTGAGCAGACCCATTCATTATAATGGGTCTGCGTATGTCAGTGATTCTGGTACGTTTAAAAAAAAAGCACAAACGTACCAGAATCACTGACGTGTGAAACAGGCCTAAGGCTATGTGGCCATGATCCAGCGACACGGCGTCCAGTACACAGTGTCAGCCTCCTGCAGAGATGTGAGTGTTGTCCACGGGAGAACGCAGCTGGCCATGCCCACGATTTGGGTTCAGGCTGCTGTGGAGCTCTATGCTACCTGCAGAGAACACTCTCGTCTCCGCAGCATAAATTGACATGCTGAGGCTCGGGAAGCTGCGCCACCGGTCGGTTTATGCTGCGGAGAAAAGAAGCACAGTGGGCATGGGATCTCCAAAAATCCTTCCACTGTGCTTCTACTGCACAACGCAGCGTTATGGACGCAGGGAAAACAATCTGCGCCCAAAACGCTGCATACCGCGATTGTGGGCATCCAGCCTAAAAAGCGTCAATGGAGGTCAAATATATATACAACGTCCCACCCCCCCCTGCATATTCTAAGCTGGCACCTTTAGTACCTTTCATGTGGCACTAAAGGGTGCCTAGCCTAGTTTTTATCACAAAATCAAAAAAAAAAAATGGCGTGAAGTCCCCCCTATTTTTGATAGCCAGTCAGGGTAAAACAGACAGCTGTAGCCTGCAAACTACAGCTGACAGCTTCATCTTGTCTGGTGATCAATTTGGAGGGCTCCCCAGGTTTTTTTTTTTTATTTATAAATAAAAATAATAAAAAAAAAATAACATGGGGTCCCCCCAAATTTGATCACCAGCCAAGGTGAAGCTGACAGCTGGGGTCTGGTATTCTCAGGGTGGGAAGAGCCATGGTTATTGGACTCTTCCCAGCCTAAAAATAGCAGGCCACAGCCGCCCCAGAAGTGGCGCATCCATTAGATGCGCCAATCCTGGCGCTTCGCCCCAACTCATCCCGCGCCCTGGTGCGTTGGCTAACGGGGTAATAAATGGGGTTGATACCAGATGTGTAATGTCACCTGGCATCAAGCCCAGCAATTAGTGATGTCACGGCGTCTATCAGACACCAGACATAACTAATTGACAGTAAACAAAAGCAAAAAAAGACAACAAAAAATTTTTTATTAGAAAAAACACTCCCCAAATCATTCCCTTGTTCTCCAATTTAATAAAAAAAATGGGTCCGCAGAAATCCATTTGGATGTCCCACGTCGGCTCTGGACCTTCTAGAATATGGTGGCACGTTCAGGGAACGTATCCCCCATTTTCTAGGAGGGCAGACCCTCCATTTGAGGAGAGTGGGTGCAAAAATCTGCACCCACTCTCCCCGGGTCACAGCTGCAGACTGCCGAACAGCCAGCACAGCTCACACTGAACACTGTGCTGGCTGTCAGCTGCTCTGCACATGTGACCGGCCGGCGTCTGCTGTGAAGGAGGAGGGAGCCGCGGGGGATCAGCGCTGCGACCGGACAGGTATGTATGACACCGGGGGGAATTGGGGTGAACGGGCAGGGCCTGGGGGGCATTTTTCTGTCGCATGTGTTATTGCACATGCGACAGAAATCATAGGAGCAGGGCGGCCGATGCGCTACTGTGCGCGCGGCCATGTTGGATTTTCGGGAGGGGGGTCGGGGGTCGGGGCGGGCACTTTGGCGACACCGGGGGCTTTGCCAGGAAGTGAGGTCAACAGGAAACCTCTTGACCTCACTTCCAGGTAAATGCCTGCGTTCTGGCGTGCCGACAAAGGCCGCGGACCGCAACAAAAAAGCAGGTCCATGCGCTGTAGCTGCGTTCTGACCCCACATCATTGATTTCAATGGGGGAGAGAACGCAGCCACAACGCACAAAATAAGTGACATGCTGCTTTTCTTTCCGCACCGATTTTTGGCATCCAAAACGCTGCGGAAAGAAACGCAGCGTGTGCACTGATTTTTCAGCTTTCCCATACACTTTGCTGGGAAAGCTGAACGCATGCAATTTGCCACTGAAACGCTGCGGTTCAAAACGCAGCGTTTCCGCGGTAAAAAACGCAACGTGTGCACACAGCCTTAATGGCTAACTGAAAAGATGGTAATAATAGCAGCTTTCGAGACTACTCAGGTCTCTTCTTCAGGCTCAGTTTAACACAAAATCTGTATCACCTGTATCAAAATGGAGGATACCAGAATGTACCGCATCTTTATTAAATATGTGACTCTGCAGATTTTGTGTTATTCTGAGCCTAAAGAAGAGACCTGAGAGTCTCGAAAGCTTGCTATTATTACAATCTTTTCAGTTAGCCATTAAAAGGTATCAACTACTGAGAACTCTCAGTTCTTTTAAACAAACTTTTTTTTATATTGGGACACAAATTCGTCTTCGGAGGTTTGGGGGAACATGACAGCCTGAAGTCTATGACTCTCAGAGAATGGATTTTATATGTAATGGTTTAACTGAGAAGTGTTCTTGCCTGTGCATAGCAAGTGAAGTGTTAAAGAAGAACTGTGCCTACTATCTGTTGCATGCAGTTGCCAATCTAAAGTTCAGTAATGATTAAACTATATTTTCATACTATAATCTCTCTTAATCCCATGGCAACCGGTTGTCTGCAGTGGTGTACTGCCCACGTAAAAAGCACCACAGAGACACATGTGACGCCCCTGGACTATCAGGTCATCACAGGGTACTGAACGCTCTTTTCCCTTAGTGCAGTATTCAATCCCTCATGGTTCTGGGACCCCATCTTACAGTGCTGCCTCCAACAGTAAATCAAATCCTAGGAACACCCTTCACCACACCCACCAGACACCCCAGTGGCTTTAGCAGAATAGGGTCGCCCACCTAGGGGTCAGGAAGGGAGGGTCAGGAGAGTGTCAGTGAAGGAAGTGAAGTGAGGGAAGTGAAGTGAGGAGGAGTGAAGTGGAGGAAGCAGGGAGCGGTGGCTACCCGAAGTAGCTGTCTAGGTTGCAGGCGGTGGTCTGGACCTAGAAGAGTCGGACCCCTGGTCACTGGGGATTGAGGCAAGGTGCCTAGATCTGTTGAGTGAACGGTCGGCAGCCTGGTCCTATCACCGGATCGGGACCGAAGGCACGGCGGGGTTCACGGACCCTAGGTCGGGGAGAAGCTTCAGGCAACCCGGCAATTAACCTGCGGAGAGCGGAGCCTTTATGGACTGTTACCACCATCTCCAGAATCGGGGCACTAGCGCAACGAGGGGGATAGGGCCTTCCACATATGCAGCCCACTGAAATCCCAAGCGTGAGCCCTGATAGCAGGCTTCGACACTTAGCCACAGTGGGGAGTGGGGCCCGGCAAGTTCCAGACTACCGGGCCACTACAGTAAGGGTAAGTTCACACAGTGCATTTTTCGCAGCATTTTTGCGCAGTTTTCGGGTGCGTTTTTGCTCAGAAAACTGCATGACTTTGCTTCCCAAGAAAAGTCTATGAGTTCTCATTTTTGCTGTCTGCACACAGCGTTTTTTTTCAGCTGCGTTTTTGTGGTGCCACAAAAACGCAGCATGTCAATTATTCCCGCGTTTTTCACTGCACTTTTCATCCATTGAGTGCAATGGGATGTTGAAAGACGCAGTGAGAAACGCAAATAGCTGCGTTTTGGTGCGTTTTGGTGCGTTTCTAAGACCAAAAACGCAGCTATAAACGCAGGAGGTGGGTAGTAAAGTGACGTGTACAGGAAGAGGATTCCTTCTGTCAGTAAACACAGAAGCATGAATCCTCCCGGTACCGTCACCGCCGCTTCCACCTCCAGTCGTGGGCATGTATGCTGCCGTGCGGCGCCATGTCTGGGCGGGAGGTGGAAGCGGCTGCGAAAACAAAAGTGAACAGTAGAAAAAAAAAAAGTTATACTCACCTGTCTGCAGCCTCCCGGTGCCATGCCCACTCCCAGATCCTCTCACGGTATCGCCGCTCCGGGTGTGTGCAGTCTCCCCGGGCAGTACGATAGATGCAGGACCTGGCGATGGATCACCTGATGCAGTCACCTGACGCATCAGGTGATCGTAAGTCTCGGGCTGACGCCAGCGGCCGACCGGCTTCACCTATCAGCGGATGCGTCAGGAGACTTCATCCCTGATTACCGGCAGCTGCTGCAGCGATCGGACGGGATCAGACTCCGCTGCAGGAGCTGCCGGTAATCAGCACATAAGTGAGTATTTTTTTTTTGCACCGATGCATCAGCTGATTGTATAATCGGCTTTTATACAATCAGCTGATGTGTGATGTGTTTCAGCCCCTAGAACCTGACACATCATCTGATCGCTTTGCCTTCCAGCAAACCGATCAGATGATATTGGATCCGGATTGGACGGCGCGGGACCCTGACCCAGGATTACTGCGGAGGGGGGTTCTTTATTTCAATAAAGATGGAGTCACTAATTTTTTTGTGTTTTATTTCTAATAAAAATATTTTTCTGTGTGTTGTGTTTTTTTTAATCTTTACTAGAAATTCATGGTGGCCATGTCTAATATTGGCGGGACACCATGAATTTCGGGCTTAGGGCCAGCTATACAGCTAGCCCTAACCCCATTATTACCCAGTGAGCCACCCGGCATCAGGGCAGCTGGAAGAGTTGGATACAGCGCCAGAAGATGGCACTTCTATGAAAGCGCCATTTTCTGGGGTGGCTGCGGGACTGCAATTCACAGCGGGGGTGCCCAGAAAGCATGGGCACCCTGCACTGTGGATTCCAATCCCCAGCTGCCTAGTTGTACCCGGCTGGACTCAAAAATTGGGCGAAGCTCACGTCATTTTTTTTTTAAAATTATTTCATGAAATTCATGAAATAAAAAAAAAAGGGCTTCCCTATATTTTTGGTTCCCAGCTGGGTACAAATAGGCAGCTGGGGGTTGGGGGCAGCCCGTACCTGCCTGCTGTACCCGGCTAGCATACAAAAATATGGCGAAGCCCACGTCATTTTTTTTGTTTGGGGGGGGCAAAGAAATCCTGCATACAGTCCTGGAAGGATGATGCTGAGCCTTGTAGTTCGACAGCTGCTGTCTGCTCTCCTGCATACACTATTGGATGGAGGATGCTGAGCCTTGTAGTTCGACAGCTGCTGTCTGCTCTCCTGCATACACTATTGGATGGAGGATGCTGAGCCTTGTAGGTCTGCTCCCCCTGACTCTCCCTCCAGCATACAGTCCTGGATGGAGCATGCTGAGCCTTATAGTTCTGCAGCTGCTGTCTGCTCTCCTGCATACACTATTGGATGGAGCATGCTGAGCCTTGTAGTTCTGCAGCTGTCTGCTCTTCTGCATACACTAGTGGAGAATGAAGAACACACTGAAGAAGGAAATGACATCAGACCTTTTTTTTTGTTCACTGATAAAAAACGCATAAAGACGCAGTGAGCAAAAACGCAGCAAAACGCAGCAAAAAAACGCACCAAATCGCGGCAAAACACGATAGTAGTAGAGTGTAAGCTCTTCTGGTCAGCTGGGTACTCTCTCGCTATACTGTAGAGTAGAGTGTAAGCTTTTACGGTCAGTGAGGCTCTCTCTCCCACTCGCCCTCTCATGTAGAATAAAAGCTTTTATGGTCAGCAGGGTTATTTTTCTCCTCTCCCCCACTTGTATTTTCAGAAGCAATTACAAGCTTTCCAGAATTAAGAGTCACGCAAATGTACTCTTCACTCATCAAATTTGGTGGGAAAATTCTGTGACGTCAGCAAATTGACGATTTCTGATTTTAAAGGATTCCTTCCAAATTAAAATTGTAAAAAGTTTATAAAACAAAAAGTAAGCAATACAGTCCTATAGGTGAGATATTCTTATTTAAGATACAAAGCCCTGATCTGATCTGTCCTTTATAAGAATATGTAATGAGAGCACCTGCATATATTTTTATATGTTGTAGTATATTAAGGTGTTGAGCTAAACAAAGAAGATTTTATTAAGAATCTCACTGTAGCTAAACCTCAGGAATTTCAGTTTCTGCACTTTCACTCATTTCCAACCTTGAAGACCTTCATTTGAAGCCATTCATGACATTAATATGCTGTAAACCCAAATCAGATTGCACAAGCTTAAACCCTGCTGGTAAGGGGCTAGCTGAGTTAATGTTATCATTACGGTGTTGACACATGGCATGTTGTAGCTTTCATTTCCAAACTGTTACTGGTAATCTTTTAATCCCATATCAGGTCAACATTTTATCAAGTTAATCTCGCATGAAGATTAATTAGGCGAGTCAGAACACACAGACACTAATAAGTTCCGCTCTCAGTTTGGTGGGATGGGTACATTTACTCTGTTTTGCCAAATGTTGCTATTATTTTGTATTCTTAAGAAAATTATCAGCCCCTATTTATAGAAAAAAATACTTTTTTTATCTATTTACTGTGATAATTTAATTCACAGTGAAAAAAAACATCAGAGAAAAAAAGACAGCCATATTTACCAACACCAGGTCACAATATTAATGCACTACAGGATACAGCAGACCCCCTTCATAATATCAGCAGCTACACAGGTGCTAAAAACTGATGAAACAACCATTCCCACCACTACCAATTCATTATAAATGCACATGGCTAGGGCTTGTGCAGGGCGCTAGTTACATTGTCACAAACTTTGCTGACTGTCATGACGTCATTGGACTCCGTTCAGATTGCAGATTCATATACTCCATCCATTGGTTTCTCTGGGGTCTGGGATCAACACAAGCAGACTCGGACATTAACTTGCTGTGTGTTGATTCATAGGCAGGCTTGCAGGAGTTAATCTCTGCTATTCTGCTAACTCCTTCAATCACATGTTTTGGGGAATTCTATCACATTTGCTCTCTTCTTATTTATACACTTGGAATCCTTCTACCCATGCCAGCTATAGTTTATTCTGTGTTGGTCTGTGAGGTTTGGTGTTCCAGACTCTCTCTGGTGAAAGTTATGCTTAGTTGATGGTGTGCAGAGTGTACATTACTGAGAAAAAAATGAATTTTATTTTTAATTTACCAAATGGCTGCAATGAAACAAAGCGTGAAACATTTATAGGGGCCTGAATTCTTTCCGTACCCACTGTATGTATTGGTTTGTCATAAAATCAACATTGTTCCCTCTAAACTTAGCACACTGGTAAGAAAATTGATTACACATCATATTACCAAGAATTAGCAAACCCAATGACAGCTAAGCTTTCGGGAAATAACAAATCCAAATAATTTCAGAGTGCATAGCAAGGAAGGACAGTGATGATCAGACTGCAACACAATAATGATTGATATACAGTGTACTGTACAAAAGGACACCAAAGTTACAGAGGCATGCAACCCCATTTGTCAGTGACTTTGAAATAATCTGCCATGATTTTCAAAATCAAAACTTCATTCAGTAATAATAAGCTTCTCCGTTCTGATGTGATTTTTTAATTCAGTTTTGATGCAGTTTCTGAAACTTATTATTGTCATGCATTTTTATTTGCAGTCTTTTTGATATACAGTCCCTGACAGAAGTTCTGTCGCTTATCCATGTTATGTAAATAAAAGCTTATAACCTGACTTTAGATTCATCCATTGGTTTCATAAATTACTCTTTTGAAAGCTGAAACCCTCCCAAATTTGGTTTAGGTTATGAAAATAAAGTTGCTGCAAAGCTAAATATTGATCATTAAATGAACACAGGTCAGATTCTGGCAAGACAAAAGTTTTGTCGCCCACAGAAAGTAATGTGAAATTCAAACAAATAGTTAACTTCTAATACAAAGATATGTTGCATAACATTGGGGAATGGAGTTGGGGTGCTATTAGAGTCATATTTAATATTTTGTGCAACTTCCATGAGCTTGAAGGATTGCATCCATGCGGTTCAACAATGATTCATACAATTTATTGATGAAGTCATCAGGAATAGCAAATAATGCAGTCTTACATGCCTCCCAGAGTTCATCTAGACTCTTTGGTTTTGTCTTCTAAGCTTCCTCTTTCATCCTACCCCAAACATGCTCAATGATGTTCATGTCTGGTGACTGGGCTGGCCAGTCCCTGAGCACCTTGATCTTTTTTGCCAGGAGGAACATTGTTGTAGAACTGAATGTATGAGATGGAGCACCATCCTGCTTCAGAATTTGACCCCTTTTTATGATTGGGAATGTAAGAGATAGCTAATACTTCTTGATACTTTAGTCTATTGATATTGCCTTCCACCTTGCAAATGTTTCGCACACCCCCATACTGAATGTAACCCAAGACCATGATCTTTCCACCACCAAACTTAACTGTTTTCTGGATCCATATGGGCTTCAGTAGGTCTACTGCAGTATTTGCAGTGGCTGTGGTGTAATTCAACTGAAGATTCATCAGAGAAATCCACCTTTTGCCACTCTTCCAGCGTCCATCTGTTTAGCAGGCTGTGGGTTTTTTAATTGCCTTTTGTTTAGTGCTGGCTTCTGGGCACTGATTCGACCATGGAGGCCATTTCGAAACAGAATCCTACAAACTGTTCTAGTTGATACAGGGACTTGAGGTGACCAAGTCTGTTAGAGCTCTGCTGCAGTGGAAGAGGGGCTGGCTTTGAATTTTCTAACCAACAAACGTTCCTCCTGAGCAGTTGTCTTGCAGGGTCTGCCGGACATGTGCTTGTCACAAATATCTCCAGTCTCTTCAACTTTTTATAATTCTCTGTACTTGATGTTGAGACAAATTAAAGGTGCCAGCCACCTCTGCAGTAGATCTGGTCTTCAGCCTCTTGATAATCAAGGCTTTAGTCGCAGGGTGGATTTTTGCATGTTGTTTGCATGTCAAGTTGCAGTTCAAGTGAAGGTCTGGGGTGTTGGGTTTCTTTTTATACACACCCACTAATTAACTGATCATTTAGTGAGCACAGGTGAGGATGTAAACTAGGATTGGGTGCATTATATGACAAGGCCACAAAACTTTTGTCTTGCCAAAATCTTACCTTTCTGTGTTCATTAAATGATCAATATTTCAGCTTTGAAGCAACTTTCTTTTTTTAACCTAAACCAAATTTGGGAGGGTTTCAGCTTTCAAAAGAGTAATTTATGAAACCAATGGATGAATTTAAAGTCAGGTTATAAACTTTTATTTACATAATATGGATAAGCAACAGAACTTCTGTCAGGGACTGTAAAGGTAGCATGTTTAAAAAGATTTCACTTCTTTTTTTTCCACTGCAATATTTTCTAAACATTATTAACTTTGATTAACTTAAAGATATTTAAGCAGCCAAGCATATATCAAAAGCCTGCTGGTCGGTTCTCTTTAAATTAAAAGTGGTTTTGCAAATGCTCTGTCTAGGTTTTCTAAAGAACTCATGCTATATGCTAACTACTACTACTATCTACATATTCTATTCAGCTCAGAAAAAAATAACATATATCTTTATATTTACTTCTTTTCAATTGTTATATATATTCCAAAAATCTATTTTTATACATTTTCTCTCCATTATGGATTTGTGAAATAAATGGCAAAAAAAAAAAATTAAAGGGAACCTGTCAGGGGCAATATGCACCCAGAACCACGAGCAGTTCTGGGTGTATATTGCTAATCCCTGCCTAACCGTACCTGTATACACTAGCATAGATAAAGGGATCTTTAGAAAAAGTATTTCTAAAGATCTTTTATCTTATGCTAATGAGAGCGGGGACTAGTCCCAGGCGCATTATATCCCTCGATTAGTCCGCCCTCTTAACATGTTAAGGGGTGTACTTACATGCTATTCAATTCAGCATCACCAGCTGTGACGCGCGTACCTGTGTTCACTGTGACCGCACTTCTGAATGCCCGGCACTTCCAGTCATGCGCACTATGAAGCCGGATGTACGCGTCCTGGCTTCAGAGAGGTCTACTGCGCATGACCGGAAGTGCTCTGCATTCAGAAATGCAGTCACAGAAAACACAGGTACGCACATCATAGCTGGTGATGCTGAATTGAATAGCATATTAGCAGGCCGCTGTGGGCATGCTACTGTGCTAAGAGGGCAGACTAGTTGGGGGGATATAACACTCTTGGGACTAGTCCCCGCTCTCATTAGCATATAATAAAAGATCTTTAGTAATACTTTTTCTAAAGATCTCTTTATCTATACTAGTGTATACAGGGACGGTTAGGCGGAGATTAGCAATATGCACCCAGAACTGCTCACGGTTCTGGGTGAATATTGCACCTGACAGGTTCCCTTTAAAATGCAACCTTCAAGGGGACAAATGTAGTATGAACAGTACAGGAGAACCTAGTTACACAATCTGAGTTTAGAAGCCAATACAGACAGGTACTGGGGGCAGACATACTGTACATGTGTGTATCAGTTTTTGATATACTATCTTCTCTGTCTTTTATGTCACTGTACTCTATAGCCACTTTTTACACATACACTTTTATTTGTTCCTGGGTTCCCAGGACTCGGCCTTGCGTGAGCTCGGACTGCACCAGATGATACATTTCAATGTACTTAACAGCCTTTCCCCATCATGTTTTACAAGTTCATTGCCTGCAGTATTTACTAAATGTACCTTCTGTTATAGTATAACTGCTACATTTTATATATGACTAAGATAAACCTCAGCAGCATTTATTGCATGAATGCTACACATTTTGTGATGAGCTCTGCTATTATTGTGATGTTGAATATACTATTAAAATCTACACTTGATTTATGGGATCTTTCTTGCTTTTTCCACTTCTTGTTAGACTCTCTAAGCGAGCTCTACTCTGACATTTCCGTTATGGGATTATACCTTACAGCAAATTACTTTCAGAATGCAAAACAATTGTCGGCTTTTCTACCCTCAAAAAATGTCAGGTCAGACCATTAAGGGTATGTGCGCACACTGCGGAAATGTTTCGCACCTTGTGGCAGAAAAACACGCCAAAAATCGCATTCATTTTTTGCTGCATTTTTGCTGCATTTTTGGTGCATTTATTTGGTGCATTTCTTTGGTGCATTTCTTTGGTGCATTTCTTTGGTGCATTTTTGTGCCATGAGTTTTTTTAGTGACTTCATTGGCTGGAAGGGCTGAAAAAAATGCACCAACGATTGACATGCTGATTCTTTTTTCTGCACCCAAAACTGCAAGGAAAAAGAAGCAATGTGCGCACAGCACTTAAAAATTCTCATAGATTTTGCTGGGATTAGGATAGACATGCAGATTTGGGCAACAATCTACACGATAAACTGCACCAAATGTGCATAAATAACTCAGCATGGACACACCCTTATGCCTCTTTCACACATCTGTGTTTCCGGTACGTGTGGCATCCATTTTTAACACGGATACCACACATACCCATTACTTCCTATGGTTTCACTCACATAATAATAATAATAATAATAATAATAATACTATTTATTTCTATAGCACCAACATAATCCGCAGCGCTTTACAATTCAGGAGGCTCATATACATATATATATCATATACATAAACATAGACAAACAAGTAACAATTATAGAAGATACAATATTTAAAGGGAAAAATGGCAACCATGCTCGTGAGAGCTTACAATCTACAATGAGATGGGGGGAGGGGCAAGGTACAAGTGCTTATTTACAATGACAATCCAGCCATCTCATGGAGGATAGATAATGGCTTCCTGGACCAGTTGGCCAGAGCCTTGAGATGTATTTGGGTCCGTGTTTTCACATGGACCGTGTGTCCGTGCGGCACACACAGAAACATGTCCATTATTCTCCTGTCTGACAGCTCACACAGACCCATACAAGTCTATGGCAGTGTTTAAAACACGGACAGCACACGGATGGCATCCATGTGATATCTGTGTGATACGTGCCGGATGTAATGTTTTTTTATGTGTAATAGTTGTGAAAAGCTAGAAAAATGATAGATAAAGCCTAGATAGAGGGATAGATAGATAGAACTGATAGATGAATAGAAATATATAGATATACATAGATATATAAATAGATATATAGATAGAGATATAGCTTGTATAGCTATTTAGCAGAATTAAGGACTAATTTCAGAAAAAAATTACATGGGGTCTCCCCGATTTTCCTATCCAGCACAGGTAAAGCAGCAAGTGAGGGCTGCAACACTCACTTGTCAGCTGTACCTTGGCTGGTTTTGAAAAATAGAGGGGATCCCATGCTTTTTTTTTTTTTAATTATTTGAACAAAACATTTTAACCCCCCCCATTTTTCAAAATCAACCAAGGGGCACCAGACAACTCGGGACTGATATTTTTAGGGTGGGAAGCCCATGGTTATTTGAGCCTTCCCAGCCTTAAAAATAGCATAAGTGTAAGTGTGGCCACCTAGTGGCCAGATTATGAACTGCTTCCTGGTGAAGAGGTCATGTTCTGTTTATCGACATGGAGAGTATTTTCCAGTGAATAGTTGAGTTCCGTAGGTCACCCACAAGAGAAGGAACCGGCTGCAGGGCACAACCGAACTAGACCCCAATTTGGTCAGTAAGAGTAAAGGCCCCGATACACGCAACGACATCGCTAACGAGATGTCGTTGGGGTCACGGAATTCATGACGCACATCCTCGTTAGCGACGTCGTTGCGTGTGACACGTACGAGCGACCACTAACGATGTAAAATACTTACCAAATCATTGATTGTTGACACGTCGTCCATTTACAAAATATTGTTGCTGCTCTTCAATGCAGGTTGTTTGTCGTTCCTGAGGCAGCACACATCACTACGTGTGACACCCCAGTAACGACAAACAACACCGGACCTGCATCCTCCGGCAACGAGGTGGGCGTGACTTTGATGCGGCTGCTCTCCGCCCCTCTGCTTTGATTGGACGCCTGCTGTGTGACGTCGCTGTGACGCCGCATGAACCGCCTCCTTAGAAAAGAGGCTGTTTGCCGCCCACAGCGACATCGCAAGGAAGGTAAGTATGTGTGATGGGTGCTAGCAATATTGTGCGCCATGGGCAGTGATTTGCCCGTGATGCACAAACGACGGGGGCGGGTGCTTTCACGAGCGACATCGCTAGTGATGTTGCTGCATGTAAAGCGCCCTTTAGAGTGAGTAAAGCTGTACTAGTGGGTAGTATAACGAGGACCAAAGCATATGCGAAGAACTCCAGTTGAGGATGGGTTGAGGGTCCCCTCTGTGCAACAGTTGTGAGTGCCGCAGTCATGAGTGAACTCTAGAGAGGATTCCCCTGTAGCGGACTGACTCCAGAGGAACTAGTCCTAAAGTGTAGGTTTGGCATAGACATGAGGGAACAGATCAGCATGTAATCACCGGTAGATGAGCCTTGTCTGACCGCGGTTGAAACCGTTTTACAGAATGGGTCCCTGTGGGAAGGACAAGAGTATGGCCATGCCGGACTCTATGACTTTATTGTGTGAAACTATCATGCCAAACAGAGAGGAGGAGGACATACAAATAGCAATAGTAGTGCCAGGAACTATGGAGCAGCCTGTGTCTTGAAGTTAAATGTACTCTACCAAAATTGTTCAAGTGTTGTGCCCGAAGTAATGATGTGTCAGAAATACTCTGCGTAAGTCTACACACCCAACCAGCAACACCATGACCAAACCCTTTGCCCTTGCTCTGTAGAGGTAGCCAGGGACCATCAAAGTAGAACTGCCAAGCAGAAGCCCCTCCTCTCGTGCCACCCCCACGTGGCTTTCTACTAATATATGGTCACTATATAGAGGTAATATCAGTATTGTTTTTTGTATATTGAATTTTATTCACTAACAGCATTGCCATCTGCTGAGTTGCTCACTATACCCAATATAAATATAAAGAATCTCCATATTTGTGTACACGGTTAGCCATGTCTGTGGAAGACTTAAATATATTTTATAGCACTTTTCACTGTGTAAAACCTATCAATCAGATGATCTAGTTTACAGATGTAGGAGGATTTACACAGAAGCCAGGTAAGCGCGACACAGTGACGGCTCAGTAGTGACTTCAACAGTTTTTTTTTTTTAGGGCTGCTTCTCATTTGTGAATTCCTCGCAGTAGAGCAATGCGAGAAAATCTCGCATTGGAATTGGACACATGTTAGTGAATGATTCTGCTCACATTTGCGATTTTTTTTTCTCAGTCCAAATCGGACTGAGAAAAAAATCGCAGCATGCTGCTTTTTTGCGAGTTTCTCGCATGAGTCTCTCCAATGCAACTCTATGGGAGCATGAAAAAAATGCATGTCACACGGACCGGCACTCACACCATCCTAGTGACATCACTCATTTACAGTGTTTTGAGAAACATGCGATTAATGTCAGTCCGTCTCTCCCTCTCGGTCTCTATTCTCTCTCTGTCGGTCGGTCTCTCTCTCTGTCGGTCTATCTCTCTCTCTCTGTCCATGTCGGTGTTTCCCTCTCCCCCCTCTCTCATACTCACCGATCCACAATCACCGGCGTGGCTCTGCACAGCGTTCACACTACTCCGGCGGCTTCTCCTTTTTTGAAAAAGCCGGCCACTCATTATTCAATCTCGTATTCCCTGCTTTACCCGCCCACCGGCACCTATGATTGGTTGCAGTCAGACACGCCCCCAAGATGAGTGACAGCTGTCTCACTGCAACCAATCACAGCTGCCGGTGGGTGGGTCTCTATCATGCAGTAAAATAAATAAATAAATAATTAAAAAAAACAACGTGCGGTCCCCCCCAATTTTTATACCAGCCAGGGTAAAGTCACATGGATGAAGGCTGGTATTCTCAGGATGGGGAGCCCCACGTTATGGGGAGCCCCCCACCCTAACAATATCAGCCAGCAGCCGTCCAGAATTGCCGCATCCAATAGATGTGACAGTTCTGGGACTCTATCCGGCTCTTCCCGATTTGCCCTGGTGCCTTGGCAATTGGGGTAATAAGGAGTTAATGGCAGCAGCCCATAGCTGCCACTAAGTCCTAGATTAATCATGGCAGGCGTCTCCCCGAGATACCTTCCATGATTAACCTGTAAGATAAAGAAAATAAAGACATACACCAAAAAATCCTTTATTTGAAATAAATGACAAAAAAACCAACCTCTTTCACCACTTTATTAAACCCCCAAATACCCCTCCAGGTCCGACGTAATCCACAGAGGTCCCTCGACGCTGTCAGCTCTGACAGAGAGCGATCACAGACCACAACCACTCTCTGTGAGCTCCCCGCAGTGACTGAAGTGAGTGATGCTATCAGCGATGACGTCACTCAGGTTACCCGCGGCCACAGATCTCAGCGGGAGGACTTCAGCTGCGGCCACGGGTAACCTCAGTGACAGCACCGCTGATCGCGTGGCTCACTGCGGTCACACAGGGGATTTGCGGTCACCGGTGAGACCTTCACCGGTGACCGAAAATCAGGCCATGCCACACAGACAGAGCCACAGGATGACAATGTAGTCGGGTGAAGTTCATCCGACTTCATTCTGATCATGCGGCTCTGTCTGTGCCTGCTGTCAGCGGCTATTCAGCTCTGCTATATGGCTCTGTCTGTGGCTTCTGTCAGCGGCCATGTAGCAGAGCTGCATGGCAGATGACAGTTGCTGAGAAAAAAAAAGGATCACACACGCATTGCACACGCACTGCAATCATGAGAAAAATCTCAGGATCGCAGTGCAGTTGCATTGCACACTGATCTAACGTGAACTAAAATCGGCCGAGTTTTTTTCAGCCAACTCGGACCGATTTTACACGGATAGATGTGTTTCCAGCCTTATGCCTGCTGTACTACCATATATTAGCAGACTGCCCCTTTGCATAGTACAGTCATTCTCATTCATATTAAATAAGAGTCATGCTACAGAAATAATGTAAAAATGCTATGCTGTTACTTTACTGGTCTGCCGCCATCGGATTAGCAATAGTGACATTTTTTAGTATCTTATCAATAAACTGCATGTGAAAAACATGCATTTGTAAACATTTAGGCTGTGTGCACACGCTGCTTTTTTTTCACTTTTTTTATGCGTTTTCTTTCCAGATTTTAATCAATCTGCAAGGGAAAACCCATCCCAGCAAAGTCTTTGCGAATCCTGAAGTGCTGTGCCCAAAATGCAGATATTTTCCTTGCAGATTTTGGTGCAGAAAAAAACTGCACCAAACATTTGACATGTCAATTGTTTCTGTGTTTTTTCCAGCGTTTTTCCCATCAAATGGCATTAAAAAGATGCAAAACCACTGCAAAAACTCGTGTTTTTCCATAGCATTATTTTTTGCAAAGAGATGCAGTTTTAGGTGCAGAAAAAAATCTTCACCCAAATCTGCAATGTGGAACCATACCCTTACTGCATTAATTTCAATTCCAGCAGTGCTCTATCTGATAATATTGATTTCTCATTTGTTAAAAAGAGAATGGAAAGTAGGGAAAAATCCTGTCCGCATCCATTCTCTGCAGGTCACAATCCAGCAAACTACTGTCTGTGTTCTATAGATCAAAAGACATTTCTTGACTTAGGTTGTAAATTTTATTTAACTGTATGTTTCTCTTAAGTAGAGATGAGCGAACCGGTCCCGGTTCGGCTCGAGGTGGGTTCGCCGAACGGAGGTCCCTTTCGAGTTCGGCTCGTCGAACGTTCGACGAACCGAACTCGAACTGCATAGGAAACAATGGCAGGCAATCACAAACACATAAAAACACCTAGAAAACACCCTCAAAGGTGTCCAAAAGGTCACAACACAACACAAACACATGGGAAAGTGACAAGGACATATACTTATGCAAAAACAAAAGAGCTGGACAAGGAAAAAGAGGAGGAGACACAGATATAGGCATGGCACGCCCTTCTAAAGTCATGTAAAACACCGCAAGGTGACTCCAAGCGGAGTCTCCCTTTTTTCCAAAAATTGTGCCCCACACACACCCACCCCTTCAGTGGCAGCACTTGTGCCCTAGTTGTACACTTCACAGCTAGATTTGCATCAAGCACATTCAAAAATACGCCATTCTTATCCGTCCCCAGGATGACACCAGGGTAGGTAGCAAAGTCTTTCCTGATCCCAGCTCTGTTCATCTTGGATCATTTTTAAAAAACACAGCAAGCAAGGGTTACTCCAAGCGGAGTCTCCCTTTTTTTCCAAAAATTGTGCCCCACACACACCCACCCATTCAGTGGCAGCACTTGTGCCCTAGTTGTACACTTCACAGCTAGATTTGCATCAAGCACATTCAAAAATACGCCATTCTTATCCGTCCCCAGGACGACACCGGGGTAGGTAGCAAAGTCTTTCCTGATCCCAGCTCTGTTCATCTTGGCTTCTTTTAAAAAAAATGTAAGCAAGGGTTACTCCAAGCGGAGTCTCCCTTTTTTTCCAAAAATTGTGCCCCACACACACCCACCCATTCAGTGGCAGCACTTGTGCCCTAGTTGTACACTTCACAGCTAGATTTGCATCAAGCACATTCCAAATCCACAAGCATTTACTCTCCCCAGGATGACACAGGGGTTGTAAATTCCTTCTGGATCCATGACTTGTTCATTTTGATGAACGTCAGTCTGTCCACATTGTCACTGGACAGACGCGTGCGCTTATCTGTCAGCACACACCCAGCAGCACTGAAGACACGTTCAGAGACAACGCTGGCAGCTGGACACGACAAAATCTCCAAGGCGTAACTGGAGAGCTCTGGCCATTTTTCTAGGTTTGAAGCCCAAAAGGAGCAAGGCTCCATTTGCAAAGTCATGGCATCGATGTTCATTTGGAGATACTCCTGTATCATCCTCTCCAGCCCTTGACTATGTGTCAGACTTATTGTCTCTGGTGGCCTTGCAAAGGAGGGTCTAAAAAAATTATGAAAAGATTCCATAAAATTGCTGTTACCAGCACCAGATACGGTCCTACTGGTACGTGTAGACTGTTGAAGATGACGAGACCGTCCCATGTTTGTCAAGTTACAACTGGGAGATTCACTCCCTGCACCTGCACGGTTGTTTGGTGGAAAAGCGGATCTAAGATCGAGTAACAGCTTCTGCTGATACTCCTGCATACGTGCGTCCCTTTCTATGGCTGGAATTATGTCACAAAATTTGGACTTGTACCGGGGATCTAATAGTGTGGCAAGCCAGTAGTCATCATCACTTCTAATTTTGACAATACGAGGGTCATGTTGGAGGTAGTGCAACAAGAAGGCACTCATGTGTCTTGCGCAGCCATGCGGACCAAGTCCACGCTGTGTTTGTGGCATAGAGGTGCTAACCGTTCTTTCTTCCTCTGACATCTCCCCCCAACCTCTTTCAACTGAAATTTGACCAAGGTCTCCCTCATCTGCTGAGTCTTCCATGTCCATGGACAGTTCGTCCTCCATTTCTTCATGTCCTCCTGCACCTTCCTCAACATCTCGCCTGCTACCATGCGCCCTTGTTTATCCCTGTCCCCCATGCTCCCATGCCTGGCGCCTTGGTGATGATGAACGTCTGGACCTTGGTGATGTTGTTGTGTCTTGCGCATATGAATCCTCCTGTAGTTCATCCCCTTCCTGTTGTCCCACCCCCTGACTCCGAATAGTGTTTAGCGTGTGTTCCAGCATGTAAATGACTGGAATCGTCATGCTGATAATGGCATTGTCAGCGCTAAACATATTCGTCGCCATGTCGAAACTGTGCAGAAGGGTGCATAGGTCCTTGATCTGAGACCACTCCATCAGGGTGATCTGCCCCACCTCTACATCTCGTTGGCTAAGGCTATACGTCAGGACGTATTGAACCAGGGCACAGCGGTGCTGCCACAGTCGCTGTAACATGTGGAGAGTTGAATTCCAGCGTGTCGCCACATCGCATTTCAGGTGATGAACCAGCAGGCCAAAAGACTTCTGGTGCGATGCAAGTCGCTCAGCTGCGGCGCTTGAACGGCGGAAGTGAGCAGACAGTTTTCGTGCCCTGTTCAGAAGGCCATCTAGGCCGGGATACTGTGTTAAAAATTGCTGCACGACAAGGTTCAACACGTGAGCCATACAAGGTACGTGTGTCACCTTGCCCAGGCGAAGGGCCGCACCCAGGTTTGCAGCATTGTCGCACACGGCCTTACCAGGCTGCAGGTTGAGTGGAGACAACCATTTATTAAACTCGGACCGCAGAGCTGACCACAACTCCTCAGCTGTGTGACTCTTATTCCCAAGACATGTCAAGCTAAAGACCGCCTGATGCCGTTGCGCTCTGCTGCCAGCATAGTAATGAGGGGTGCGTGATTCCTTCTGCGCAGTGAGAACGCTGGTGGCCTGACCAGGCAGGCTTGGGGCGGAGGTGGAGGACCCAGATGAGGTGGAGGATGCAGAAGCAGTGGCGGAACTTGGACAGACAGAGGATTGACACACAAGTCGTGGGGACGGCAAGGCTTGTGCAGCAGACCCTTCACCATCTATCACCATAGTTACCCAGTGCCCAGTCAGCGACATGTAACGTCCCTGTCCATGCTTACTGGTCCAAGTATCGGTGGTGAAATGCACCCGTTCACACACAGAGTTTCTCAAGGAAGCGGTGATGTTGTGTGCGACATGCTGGTGTAGCGCGGGCACACCTTTCTTAGAGAAGTAGTGGCGACTAGGCATCTGGTACTGGGGCACAGCGACAGACATAAGGTCTCTAAAATCCTGTGTGTCCACTAGGCGGAAAGGCAGCATTTCTGTAGCCAACAGCTTACAGAGGGATTGAGTCAACCTCTTAGCTTTGTCATGGGTCGCAGGAAATGGCCTTTTATTTGTCCACATCTGAGGGACAGAGATCTGGCTGCTGTGTGTAGACGGTGTTGAGTAGGGTGTCCCTGGAAAAATGCAGGTTTGTGAGGAAAGTGCAGGCAGAGACATGATGTTGCCTTCATCCAAAGTTGGTGCTATCGATGTCTGAGAGAGCTGTACACACTCACTTGTTTCCCCTTCCAAAACAACTGACGACCTACCAAGCAAACTGCCTGTTGCGGTTACAGTGGTGGAAGTTGTGGGTGGAAAAACAGGTGTGACAGCTGTCCCCACAGTCCTAGAAGATGACGAGCGCGCGGATGCACTGGAAGGGGCAGGCGGTGGATGGTTCGCTCCGCTAGGCCGCATTGAAGCACGGTGAGCTTCCCACCGGGCCATATGATATTTATTCATGTGACGATTCATGGAAGAAGTTGTCAAACTGCTGAGGTTTTGACCTCTACTAAGAGAACCATGACAAATTTTACAGATCACATAATTTGGCCGATCTTTTTCTATGTCAAAAAAGGACCAGGCTAGGCAAGGCTTAGAGGCCATGCGACCTGTTGATCCACCCCGAATAATGCTCAGAGGCAGAGTGGTGGCTGAGGATGCAGTTGTAGACGTGCTACCAGTACTCCGACTCTGTCCAGGAAGGCGCAAGGTAACTTCGTCATCAGTTGCATCCTCCTCCACCACCTCTGTTGACCTCCTCGAGTGCCTGACTGTGGGTTGACAGTAGGTGGGATCTAGAACTTCATCATCAATTGTTGTGTTTGCACTCCCCTCCCCCTCAGACCGAGCCTCTTCTTGCCCTGACCGAATATTTAAGTTGTCATCCCAATCGGGTATCTGAGTCTCATCTTCATCAGTATGTTCCTCATTGTCTATAACCACAGGTGTTACAGTTTGTGACAAAGGGTCAACATTATGCTCCGAAACTTGGTCCTCACGGCCTGAATCAGAGTCACAAAGGTTCTGGGCATCACTGCAGACCATTTCCTGTTCTGTACTCACTGTAGCTTGGGAGCAGACCTCTGATTCCCAGGCTATAGTGTGACTGAACAGCTCTGCAGACTCAGCCATCTCAGTTCCACCATACTGTGCAGGGCTGATGGAGACTTCATGGCTGGGAGAAATCAAGTTTGATTGGGATGACAACTCAGAGGACTGGTGTTTTTTGGATGCGGTACTTGAAGTGGCTGAGAGGGCACTTGTTGGACCACTTGAGATCCATTCAAGCATTTTCCTTTTTTGCCCATCATCTACCTTTGTTCCTGTTGTTCGTGTCCGTAAAAAAGGGAGCACATCGGATTGTCCACGGTAAGTAGTAGACATCTTACTTTTGCTGGTAGATGGTCTATCTTCAGCAGATGATAATGGAGCTTTTCCACCTTCCCCACGGACAAAACCTTTTTTGCCTTTTCCACCACGCCTCTTCCCCTTTCCACCCGCATCTGTCATTTTGCCACTCATGTTGATTGCGACAAGATTGTGGACTGAAAATGTGGTAGTAAAAATTGAGAGGTGGTGTAGATTGCAGTGGTGGTCTAGCTTTATTAACAGCAGAATAATAAAGAATAAATATCCCTGACAATGCAACTACTGCCCTTAAACTGGCAGCAAAAATTGCTAGTATAATGGCTTAGTTATAATGAGTTGGAGTGTGCAATGCAGGCAGACGTGCTGCAAATGTCTTTGCACTAGTTGGACTATAGCAAAGTCCAATAGCCACGTTTAGGATGCCACTAGGTACACTAAGTGTTTGCTAGTATAATGGCTTAGTTATAATGAGTTGGAGTGTGCAATGCAGGCAGACGTGCTGCAAATGTCTTTGCACTAGTGTGACTAGACAAAAGTCCAATAGCCACGTTTAGGATGCCACTAGGTACACTGAGTGTTTGCTAGTATAATGGCTTAGTTATAATGAGTTGGAGTGTGCAATGCAGGCAGACGTGCTCTGCAAATGTCTTTGCACTAGTGGGACTATAGCAAAGTCTAATAGCCACATTTAGGATGCCACTAGGTACACTGAGTGTTTGCTAGTATAATGGCTTAGTTATAGTGAGTTGGAGTGTGCAATGCAGGCAGACGTGCTCTGCAAATGTCTTTGCACTAGTGGGACTATAGCAAAGTCCAATAGCCACGTTTAGGATGCCACTAGGTACACTGAGTGTTTGCTAGTATAATGGCTTAGTTATAATGAGTTGGAGTGTGCAATGCAGGCAGACGTGCTCTGCAAATGTCTTTGCACTAGTGGGACTATAGCAAAGTCCAATAGCCACGTTTAGGATGCCACTAGGTACACTGAGTGTTTGCTAGTATAATGGCTTAGTTATAATGAGTTGGAGTGTGCAATGCAGGCAGACGTGCTGCAAATGTCTTTGCACTAGTGGGACTATAGCAAAGTCCAATAGCCACGTTTAGGATGCCACTAGGTACACTGAGTGTTTGCTAGTATAATGGCTTAGTTATAATGAGTTGGAGTGTGCAATGCAGGCAGACGTGCTCTGCAAATGTCTTTGCACTAGTGAGACTATAGCAAAGTCCAATAGCCACGTTTAGGATGCTACTAGGTACACTGAGTGTTTGCTAGTATAATGGCTTAGTTATAATGAGTTGGAGTGTGCAATGCAGGCAGACGTGCTCTGCAAATGTCTTTGCACTAGTGGGACTATAGCAAAGTCCAATAGCCACGTTTAGGATGCCACTAGGTACACTGAGTGTTTGCTAGTATAATGGCTTAGTTATAATGAGTTGGAGTGTGCAATGCAGGCAGACGTGCTCTGCAAATGTCTTTGCACTAGTGGAACTATAGCAAAGTCCAATAGTCACGTTTAGGATGCCACTAGGTACACTGAGTGTTTGCTAGTATAATGGCTTAGTTATAATGAGTTGGAGTGTGCAATGCAGGCAGACGTGCTGCAAATGTCTTTGCACTAGTGGGACTATAGCAAAGTCCAATAGCCACGTTTAGGATGCCACTAGGTACACTGAGTGTTTGCTAGTATAATGGCTTAGTTATAATGAGTTGGAGTGTGCAATGCAAGCAGACGTGCTCTGCAAATGTCTTTGCACTAGTGGGACTATAGCAAAGTCCAATAGCCACGTTTAGGATGCCACTAGGTACACTGAGTGTTTGCTAGTATAATGGCTTAGTTATAATGAGTTGGAGTGTGCAATGCAGGCAGACGTGCTGCAAATGTCTTTGCACTAGTGGGACTATAGCAAAGTCCAATAGCCACGTTTAGGATGCCACTAGGTACACTGAGTGTTTGCTAGTATAATGGCTTAGTTATAATGAGTTGGAGTGTGCAATGCAGGCAGACGTGCTCTGCAAATGTCTTTGCACTAGTGGGACTATAGCAAAGTCCAATAGCCACGTTTAGGATGCCAGTAGGTACACTGAGTGTTTGCTAGTATAATGGCTTAGTTATAATGAGTTGGAGTGTGCAATGCAGGCAGACGTGCTGCAAATGTCTTTGCACTAGTGGGACTATAGCAAAGTCCAATAGCCACGTTTAGGATGCCACTAGGTACACTGAGTGTTTGCTAGTATAATGGCTTAGTTATAATGAGTTGGAGTGTGCAATGCAGGCAGACGTGCTCTGCAAATGTCTTTGCACTAGTGGGACTATAGCAAAGTCCAATAGCCATGTTTAGGATGCCACTAGGTACACTGAGTGTTTGCTAGTATAATGGCTTAGTTATAATGAGTTGGAGTGTGCAATGCAGGCAGACGTGCTGCAAATGTCTTTGCACTAGTGGGACTATAGCAAAGTCCAATAGCCACGTTTAGGATGCCACTAGGTATACTGAGTGTTTGCTAGTATAATGGCTTAGTTATAATGAGTTGGAGTGTGCAATGCAGGCAGACGTGCTCTGCAAATGTCTTTGCACTAGTGGGACTATAGAAAAGTCCAATAGCCACGTTTAGGATGCCACTAGGTACACTGAGTGTTTGCTAGTATAATGGCTTAGTTATAATGAGTTGGAGTGTGCAATGCAGGCAGACGTGCTGCAAATGTCTTTGCACTAGTGGGACTATAGCAAAGTCCAATAGCCACGTTTAGGATGCCACTAGGTACACTGAGTGTTTGCTAGTATAATGGCTTAGTTATAATGAGTTGGAGTGTGCAATGCAGGCAGAGTTGCTGCAAATGTCTTTGCACTAGTGGGACTATAGCAAAGTCCAATAGCCACGTTTAGGATGCCACTAGGTACACTGAGTGTTTGCTAGTATAATGGCTTAGTTATAATGAGTTGGAGTGTGCAATGCAGGCAGACGTGCTCTGCAAATGTCTTTGCACTAGTGGGACTATAGCAAAGTCCAATAGCCACGTTTAGGATGCCACTAGGTACACTGAGTGTTTGCTAGTATAATGGCTTAGTTATAATGAGTTGGAGTGTGCAGAGGACAGGAGGGTACAGTGCCAGGATTGTGGGGCTCTGGGTAGAGGAATGGAAGCCTGCCTTTCTATTCCCTCCTAATAGGGAAATGCAGGGAGGAAATCCCTGACCTTGGCTACACAGACGCTGTCGCTGTTTTCAGGACCTGTCACCTATGGCTCTGACCCTGCCGGTTTGAGCCCTTAAAAGGACTGCTAGAAAGTGCTCTCCCTAAGCTGTCCAGCGCTGTGTATGGAGCGCATACAGCTGTATCAGCGATAGGACAAAGGACGGAGCTGCGACAGTGATGTTTGACACCAAAGACGTAGAAGAGATAATGGCGTCCTGGAGGAAAATGTCCGGTTTTATAATGCAGGTACATGTGACATGGACATCCTATCACACATGCCGTTGCTTCTCTGGCTAAAAGTCCACTTAGCTGTGTGTGTGTCTGGGATTGGCTGACATGCTGGCCCGCCCCACTACACGCGCGCGCTTAGGGAAGGAAGACAAGGGAAAAAAAAAAAAATGGTGATCGCCATTATAGAAACAGCAGTGATCTGAAGGCGCTGTTCACGCACACTATACACTGAAATGTCATAATAGTGTGATTCACAGAGTGACTTACACTATTACAGCGGAAACCAAGCTAGGAATTAGCTGTTTTTTTGCTGCTAGAACCGTTCTCGAACGTTTCTAGAACTATCGAGCTTTTGCAAAAAGCTCGAGTTCTAGTTCGATCTAGAACAGGCCTCAAAATCACTCGAGCCTAGAACTGGAGAACCTCGAACCGCGAACCGCGCTCAACTCTACTCTTAAGGTTCGTTCACAAAAGTGTATGAAAAAAAATCACAGATTTTCATTAAAAAACAGACAATTTTTGATCTGTATTGTCATCTGGATGTTTACCGTATCACAGTTTTATACATCAGTAGTGATTAAAATTTACAAGAACAAATAAAGTTTCCTACATTAAAGAATTGCAATGTATCTGTCACACGGAGACATTCTCCAAGTTCGCCGACCGTCATGGTCCTGTTCAGATTGCCGATTCCTACACTCCACCTGAGATATTCTCTGGAGGCAGACTAGAGAGTCGACCTGCTGTGTGCTAATTCATAGGCAGGCTAGCAAGAGTTAATCTCTGCTAATCTGCTTGTTTGCTCTCTTTGATCACCTGTAGTGAGGGAGCCTATCACATCTGCTCCCCGCATATATATACTGGCTGAGTCCTCCATCCTATGCCAGCTACAGCGTTTGTTAGATGGTCTGGGGTCCCAGATTTTCTAGTGCTTGTAGTTCTTGTTGCTTTGTGCAGTTGTAGTTTATCCCAGTTGTTTTTTGTAGTTTCCTTCCTGATCTTGTTTTCCTCCTGAATCTCTTATTGTCCTTTCCTGTGTGTGTGCTTTGTGTCAGAGTTTTGGTTTTCCCTTGTCTGTCTACATCTATGTTTAATAACTCACTCCTGCCCTATCTTTCCCTGGTTCCAGGGGAGAAGAGAAATCCAATTAGGTGTGGTCAGGAGCAGGGCCAGGAGTGGCACTCAGGTATCTCCAGCGACCGATAATACAGTTGTGTGAATTTATAGCCTTAAGGCCGCTTTACACGCTACGATATATCTAACAATATGTCGTCTGGGTCACGTTGTTAGTGACGCACATCCGGCCTCGTTTGACATATCGTAGCGTGTAACACAAATGAGGGACTGTGAACGAGCAAAAATACTCACCTTATCGTTGCTCGTTGACAACGCTCATTTTCAAAAAATCGAAGGTCCTTCTGTGCTCCGATTGTTCATCGTTCCCGAGGCAGCACACGTCGCTCCATGTGACACCCCTGGTTCGATGAACTGCAGCTTACCTGTGGCCGCCGGCAATACGGAAGGAAGGAGGTGGGCGGGATGTTTCTATCGGCCGACCACTGTGTGATGTCGCTGTGACGCCGAACGTCCCTCCCCCTTCACGAAGAGGATATTCGCCGCCCACAGCGAGGTCGTTCGGGAGGTAAGTACATGTGACGGGGGTTGCCGAGTTTGTGCGACACGGGCAAGAAATTGCCCGTATTGCACAACCGATGGGGGTGGATGCGATCGCTCATGCGATCGCACGATAAATTGATACGTGTAAAGCGGCCTTTAATCTCTTAATCTCATATAGCCTCATGATCACAGACTGGGAAAAAGGCAGAGTAGCAGAATTTGCTAGCATTTTAGAGGTTTAAGGCTATGTGAGCACGTAAGTGCGTTCTATTCAACAGCGTAAAGTCACTGTATTTTTCCATTCAGAACGCAGCTGAAAAGCTGCGTTCTGAAAGTTTGGTGTCTGCAGAATTCCTGCAGATTTCGTGTGTTCTGGATGCAAAACGCTGCATTCTAAAAAGCAACGTGCGGATGGAATTTCCACAATCTACATAGATTGTGCTGGGGACACAGGATGCATGCTTTTATGCTGCGGTGCAGAACGCAGCGTAAAAGCATGTAATTACGCTACATGCGCACATGGCCTTAAGGTAACCTGTCAGCAGGTTTTCCTCATATAAGCTAAGGCTAGCATTCTAGAATGGTGTATATAAGGGCTTACAAGTGCTGACCTTACTTTATATGGGGAAAGCCTGCTGACAGGTTCAATTTAAGTGTACATTTTCACAAGCATTGCTCAATAATACACTTTTCCTTAGAAATAATTATTTGATTAAGGCTGGTTCTACACTTTGACTTTGGAAATAACACACATCGCATTTTCACTGATAGAGTATTGCAACTAACAAGTCGGAAAAGGTCGTAACCCTCTTGGATTATTTGCAACTTGCTTGTTGGGGTCTCGATACCCCACAGGTTGCAGTGAGACTCCTTCACCTGTATTTTGCTACTATGTTGCAGTAGCGTAATGCAGGTAGCAACCTTTAGGGCATTTGCGCACGTGTGCGTATTGTATGCATTTACGCTGCGTCTAGCAGTGCAGCGTAAATGCATGCATCCTGCGTCCACAATCTATGAAAATTGTGCATAATCCTTGCGCACGTTGCTTTTTTGAACGCAGCGATTTGCATGCTGAAATTTTGATCCAAATCCGTGCGTTCTAAAATGCAGCTCCCACTCTATCTATGGGAGAGGCAGCATGCAGAGCGCATGAAATTGGCATTTATTCTGCTGAAACACTGCATCCATTATACAGTATTTCTGCAGCAATTTGAAGCGCACATGAGCTGACAAATCGCTGCAGAAATTTTAGCATGGACGTGCGCACACAGCCTAAGGGGTACTTTGCACACTACGACATCGCAAGCCGATGCTTGCGATGCTGAGCGCGATAGTACCCGCCCCCATCGCAGCAGCGATATCTTGTGATCGCTGCCGTAGCGAACATTATCGCTACGGCAGCTTCACATGCACTCACCTGCCCTGCGACGTCGCTCTGGCCGGCGACCCGCCTCCTTCCTAAGGGGGCAGGTCGTTTGGCGTCACAGCGACGTCACACAGCAGGCGGCCAATAGAAGCGGAGGGGCGGAGATGAGCAGGACGTAAACATCACACCCACCTCCGTCCCTCCGCATAGCCGGCGTGAGCCGCAGTGACGCAGGTAAGCTGATGTTCCCCACTCCTGCGGCTTCTCACACAGCGATGTGTGCTGCCGCAGGGGAACGAGGAACAACATCGTACTGTCGCTGCCGCACAATTATGAAAATGTCGGATACTACACCGATGATACGATTACAACGCTTTTGTGCTCGTTAATCGTATCAACAACGCTTTACACACTACGATATTGACAGCGATGCCGGATGTGCGTCACTTTCGATTTGACCCCACCGACATCGCAGCTGCGATGTCGTAGTGTGCAAAGTAGCCCTAAGTCTCATGACCTGTGCCAAAGTCATCATGTAGCCCCAGTCTTACTCAAATACCATAAAAGAGAACCTACAGAACAATGAAGGAATGGCGAAATGTTTACATTATTCAATAAGTATACATTGTAAAGTAACTATGGTAGTATATGTTAAACTTTATTCTTCTTTTCCTTGACATCTGGAGTCGGGAAAAACTGGAACCTCCATACATCCTAGATGGTCAGACAATGTGACTTAATGGTAAGCTTAAATACTATTATTTTACTTGTAATTTGATTATTTCTGCCTAAGGAGTAATACACAGAAAGTCTTAAGTATGTACACCCATAAGTATTCATTATTGGATGCATAGTGCATTTTGCTAAAATGTTTATTTTGACAATTTTCCAACCCAAATCAATTTGGTTTTCACCATTTTCAATAATTTTCATCACATTGATTTTACATAACGAAATAAAAATATAAAAGATGAAATGTCCGGTGTCTTTGCCATTACTTTTATGGCATTGTCTTTAGATACTAGATCAGATTCACATATTTAGCCATATAAGACGATATCACTGTGAAGACAAACTCGTTGCTCAATATCTAATGGCTCGGGGCATGGCACCTCTGTGCTATAGAATAAACATTCATTGTGTTTGCAATGTGATAGAACTCAGCAGTTCCACTTGGTTAATAGGTTATCAAGAATATTTGCTAAAATAGTAACTTTGTTTATTTTGCTGTTATCCACCCTGGGCATTCAGAATGAAGTCTGATTAGGGCTGTTTTATCACGGCGCCTTTGAAGTGGGCATTTAATCATGTACATAACAATTCATGACAAATGTTTTCACACAAATTAGTTTGTACCTTTCCTAGCAAACCCAAACATTTTGACCAAACTGGTTCTCTCATGAATGTGTCTCACTAATAAAATGTGAAGATTCCTGAAATAATCAGATTGCTTTGCAATAGACGGGTCAGTTAGCTATTACATTGCCTAGGGGTTAATAAATGCACACAAGGTAAACAATTATATTCAAATTTAGGAGTGTCTTTTGTGACACCTTGAAGGAGAAAAATGAAGAAATGCCTAAAAAGTCCTTCCTCTTTAACCCCGTATTTCGGTGGCTGCCTTTTTATTCTACGCTTTCACTGCAGTAAATGTTTATCTGAAGTGGGTTGACTTGGATAAAAATCTTCAAAATACATAAAAACAAAAGTAAGGGTCATTAATATTTTTTTTACGTCATTTGATTCCTTAGTTTTACAAATGTAAAGGCTTGGGCTGCCATACTATTGCCTGATCACATATTTGTTTTTCTGTATTTTTTGTGTTGCGTTCTTTTCTAACAGCCATTAAGCAGCAAATTTTCTTCTGGTTTGTTTTAGGAACGCTTTTGTCTGCACTAGCTTCTTCCTCGTCTACTCCAGCTCCTGGTCGTCATCCTGTGGCTCCAGCTGCCGTGGTATCAAGATCCCCCAGAGCTGCCTCCTGATGATTACTTACCCATGGTCTGTCTGCTTCCATCTCCTGTGGTTGTCATGAAGTCTTGTGGCATCCGGGTCAGTGAACAGTATCGTGGATCAGTGGACCCACTTCCACTGCATCTGGTTACCCGGGCGTGACCGTAATACAAAATACATAACTATGGGATATAATACCTGACCACTTAATTACCAAGCCTGAAAGATGACTGTCATTTTTTTAATTCCCTCTGCATTAAGCATATCATATGTAATAATTTTCAGTATTTTTTAGACACAGTTTCTTAACACAGACCCCAGACCAGACCCACCATTTTTAGATGGATACCAGTACCTTGCTAAGCAAGTTAGTTGAGATAATAATTATTTGTCATTTGGTTAGTACCCTGAAAATATTTGAACACTTTAATGGGACTTTGTCATATCGCAAAATACTAATCAGTTGCTATAGGGATAATCTGCAATGTATAGTATAGTATAGTATAGTATAGTATAGTATAGTATAGTATAATTCTGTTCTACAACCACTCTGAAATAAGGAAAAAATTAATTCCTCCTGAGAGCTTCCGGCTTTCAGTCATATAGATGTACCTGGAGCGGCTACTGTCACTGCTCAGAATACTATGGGTGCCCTGACATTTTCTTGACAGTTCACTCTGCACATACTGGCTGTAAATTAAAATGCCGGGGATGCTTTCAGCTGACACTTATTGTGTACTGAGTGGTGACTGAAAGTTAGTGACTCCCGAGATCAAAAAGTTAATTTTCTTACTGGAGCCATTCTTTCAGTATGGCGAACAGGTAGCATTATAATGCTAATAACTAGAGTTGAGCGATGTTCGAGTCGAACGGTTTGCCAATTTCAAATTCAAGTGATTTTGGGCGACGTTCGAGTCGTTCAACGAACTCGAACGATTTGCTTCAAGTTCGGCAGTTCGAGTTACCGTTCGATAATGGTTCGATCACCAAAAGCGTGGCTTTTCACAGTAAGGCCATGTGCGCACGTTGCGTATCTGCATGCGTCCTGCATCCCCAGCACAATCCCTCTCTCTTTCCTACTCACCGATCACGGACGCCTCGCTGCACGGCTGTCACAAATCTCCGACGGCTTTTCCTCTTTTGAAAATTGCTGCCTCTTCTTTATTCAATCAGATATGCCCTGCTTTCCACACCCACCGGCGTCCATGATTGGTTGCAGTCAGACACGCCCCCACGATGAGTGACAGCTGTCTCACTGCAACCAATCATAGCCGCCAGCGGGCAGGTCTATATCGTGCAGTAAAATAAATAAATAAATAATTTAAAAAAAAAAAACCTGCAGTTCCCTCCAATTTTGATACCAGCCAGGATAAAGTCACATGGCTGGAGGCTTGTATTGTCAGGATGGGGAGTCTCACTTTATGGGGAGCCCACCACCATAACAATATCACCCAGCAGCCGCCCGGAATTGCCGCATCCATTAGATGCGACAGTCCCGGGACTCTACCCAACTCATCCCGAATTGCCCTGGTGCGGTGGCAATCGGGGTAATAACGGCTTAATCACGGCAGACGTCTCCCCGAAACACCTTCCATGATTAACCTGTTCCACTTACAGGTAAATAAACACACACAATGAAAAATCCTTTATTTGGAATAAAAGACAACAAAAAAACTCATTTACCTCTTATTAATCCCCAAACAACAATCCAGGTCTGAAGTAATCCACAAGACACAGTCAGCTCTGCTACATGAAGATGACAGGGAGCGTCGTAGAACCCGAGTGCTGTGTCCTCTACACGCAGCACCTGAAGTGAGCCGCACTGTCACCGGAGACTTCACTCTGCAATGCAAAGGTCAAGATTACCAAATCTTTGTATGCTTCTCATTAGAGGCAATGGCTCAATGGTTAGAGCTACTGCCTAAGGAGCATTAGTTCATGAGATCAAGTCCCGGCCGCCCCGGTAAAGAATTTAATTATAATTATTATTTATTTATAATTATAATTTAATTTAATTATGCACTGAGGAGAGGAGCCGGACATCAGCTGTGAGTCGCGGGACACACCTCTAAAATCGGGGCAGTTCACGGTTGCATTGCTCTCTCCTCTCTCTCTTCTCTTGTTCTCTTCTCTCTCTTTTCTCTCTCTCCTCTCTCTCCCTTCTCTCTCTCCTCTTTCTCTCTCCTCTCTCTTCTCTCTCTTTCTCTTCTCTCTCTCTCATCTCTCTCTCTCTTTTTCTCTCTCTCTTTTTCTATCTCTTGTTCTCTCTTTTTCTCTTTTTCTCTCTTTCTCGCTCCTTTTCTCTTTCTCTCTTTTTCTCTCTTTTTTTCACTTTCTATCTTTTTCTCTCTTTCTCTCTCTTTTTTTCTCTCTCTTTTTTCTCTCTTTTTCTCTCTCTCTTTTTCTCTCTTTTTCCTTCTTTTTTGCGCTTTTTCTCTCTTTTTCTCTCTCTTTTTCTCTCTCTCTCTCCTCTTTGTAGCTGAATAATCCACTTCTGGATTCTCAAGTGCGAAACAGAGGTCAAGATTACCAAATCTTCCTATGCTTTTTAATTAGAGGCTGTGGCTCAATGGTTTGAGCTACTACATAAGGAGAATTAGTTTACGAGTTTGAGTCCCGGCCATCCTGGTAAAGAATTTAATTTATTTTTAATTTTAAATTCTAATTATTATTTATTTATAATTATAATTTCATTTAATTATGCACTAAGGGGAGGAGCCAGACATCAACTGTGAGCCGAGGGACACACCTCTAAAATCGGAGCAGTTCACGGAATAAGGCTGCATTGCTCTCTCCTCTCTCTTCTCTCTCTTTTCTCTCTCTCTTCTCTCTCTTCTCTCCTCTTCTCTCTCTCCTCTCTTCTCTCTCTCTCTTCTCTCTCCCTTCTCCCTCTCTCTCTTCTCTTTCTCTTTTCTCTCTCTTTTCTGTCTCCCTCTCTCTCTTCTCTTTTCTCTCTCTTTGCTCTCTCTCTTCTCTTTTCTCTTCTCTCTCTTTTCAGACTTGGCGATGATCAGTTGATGCGGTCACCTGACGGAATCAGCTGACACTATAAGTCGAGCGGTGAGGCCGGCTTTTTACCGCCCGGCCGGCTAAACTGTCAGCTGCTGCTGTTGGACAGGAGTCTGCACAGAAATGTGTAGTTTGTTTTTTTTTTGCACTGATGTATCAGCTGATTGTATAAAAGCTATTTATACAATCAGCTGCTGTGTCATGTGATTCAGGCTCTTGAACCTGACACATCATCTGATCGCTTTGCCTTTCAGCAAACCGATCAGATGATATTGGATCCGAATTGGACGGCGCGGGACCCTTGACCCAGGATTACTGCGGAGGGGGGTTCTTCATTTCAATAAAGATGGAGTCACTAATTGTGCCGTGCTTTATTTCTAATAAAAATATTTTTCTGTTTGTTGTGTTTTTTTATCTGTACTAGAAATTCATGGTGGCCATGTCTAATATTGGCGTGACACCATGAATTTCGGGCTTAGGGCCAGTTGATAATATACAGCTAGTCCTAACCCCTTTATTACCCAGCGAGCCACCTGTCACCCGAGCAGCTGGAAGAGTTGGATACAGCGCCAGAAGATGGCGCTTCTATGAAAGCGTCATTTTCTGGGGCGGCTGCGGACTGCAATTCGCAGCAGGGGTGCCCAGAAAGCTTGGGCACCCTGCGCTGCGTATTCCAATCCCCAGCTGCCTAGTTGTACCTGGCTGGACACAAAAATTGGGCGAAGCCCACGTCATTTTTTTAAAAAATTATTTTATGAAATTCATGAAATAATTACAAAAAAAGGGCTTCCCTATATTTTTGGTTCCCAGCCCCATTTTTGTGTCCAGCCAGGTACAACTAGGCAGCTGGGGATTGGAATCCGCAGCACAGGTGGCCTGAGTTTTCTGGGCCCCTCTGCTGCGAATTATAGTCCACAGCCACCCCAGAAAATGGCGCTTTCATTGAAGTGCCATTATCTGGCGCTGTATCCAACTCTTTCAGCTGCCCTGAAGCTGGGTGGCTCGCTGGGTAATAATGGGTTAATACTAGTTTTGTTTTACTAGCTAGTATTAAGCCAGAGATTCTTAATGTCAGGCAAGTTTGACCCGGCCATTAAGAATCTCCAATAAAGGGTTAAAAAAAAAGTCGCCACACAGAGAAAAAATGCTTTAATAGAAATAAATACACAGACACATTTGAGACTCCATGTTTATTACTCCCTCTCAACCCTCCACGATCCTGGTCTTCTGTCTTCTTTCTCTTTCAACCCATGCAGTGCTGTCTGATGTAGCAGAGCTGCATGGGTAAAGCCCGCCTAACTCTTTACACTCCTATTGACTGCTGTGGATCATACTACCAGGATTCTCTGCACCACCGCTGATCTTATATATGGGACTGTATCATGGATATGCATCTATGGATCATCTTTAATTGCCTCCTGATGAACCATTCACTTGGGGAAACACGTTAAGGCGGAGACATACCTCATTCATCTTAGATGGCTACTGTTTACAAACGGAATAACCTAGATACGTGATATCCGTAATATATGATCTTCGGACGAACAATGGACTGTATATTTATTATAGAAATTACTTTCCAGCACATACACCACCATGATAAACCCAATAACACCACAATTTATATCAGTAACATGGTGTGTGACATAGTAGGACCATGGAAAAATCGCCAGTCAACAACATACACAAGAGAAGAAGCGATCAGACTTCCAGTACCAATAATAAATATTTATTGTGAGCATTACATAAGGCACAGTGACAAGCATACAACAGGGTGCTCAATCCGGTGAAACCATAGATGGATGGTTGGGAAGGAAGGAAAAGATGGTAAAAAGCCCCCAATCCGTATCACAGTGGTTACTCAAAACCTAATATGGTGAATAAAAAACTCCAGGAGTGCTCAATAGACAAATCTCTATATCACATTGGTTACTGTGAACCTAATATGCCGATTAGAACTCCAGGAGTATACCATGCTCAAACCTCCCATGTGAGACATTACCACAATTGAACCCAATGGTAGTATAGAGTGTTGCAATAACTTACCAGGGAAGATCTCTCAGGTAACACCGGATGGCACCCCCACCCGACGAACGTCCGTTTCGGCGGATGCCTACGTCAGGCATCCGCCGAAACGGACGTTCGTCGGGTGGGGGTGCCATCCGGTGTTACCTGAGAGATCTTCCCTGGTAAGTTATTGCAACACTCTATACTACCATTGGGTTCAATTGTGGTAATGTCTCACATGGGAGGTTTGAGCATGGTATACTCCTGGAGTTCTAATCGGCATATTAGGTTCACAGTAACCAATGTGATATAGAGATTTGTCTATTGAGCACTCCTGGAGTTTTTTATTCACCATATTAGGTTTTGAGTAACCACTGTGATACGGATTGGGGGCTTTTTACCATCTTTTCCTTCCTTCCCAACCATCCATCTATGGTTTCACCGGATTGAGCACCCTGTTGTATGCTTGTCACTGTGCCTTATGTAATGCTCACAATAAATATTTATTATTGGTACTGGAAGTCTGATCGCTTCTTCTCTTGTGTATGTTGTATATTTATTATACCTATTTATGCAGCTCTATACTCTGTATAAATTGTACTGCATTGGATTCATCTTACATTCAGCAAGTGAAGTCCTGCTCTGGGAGATATGATTGTCCTTTTTCTTGTATACGTTACAGTGCCTCTATTTTGAATTGTATCAATTTGTTATATTTTGTTCTATCTTACTTTGTCCCTAACATTCAGGGCCAAGAAATTGATATCCTAACCCATTTACTGGGACAAATTGGTATTCAATATTTGCATTTGTCTTACCATAGTGTGATTACCACTTGATAGTTTTATATTTAATAAATATTTGTTATGGGTAAAAAAAAAATATTTACATACTGAAATTTTGATCCAAATCGCTGCGCTCAAAATAGTAACATGTCACTTCTTTCGTGCGCTTTGGATGCTGCTCCCACTCTGTCTATGGGAGAGGCAATATCCTGAGCGCATGAAATCAGCATCTATTCTGCAAACACACTGCATCCATTATGCACTGTTTCTGCAGCGATTTGAAGTGCAAATACATTGCCAAATCGCTGCAGATTTTTCAGCATGGACACTACGCAATGTGCGCACATAGCCTTAGGTTGTTGAGTCAGTTGCGGAATGTGACAAGAGGTATAGGATGGAAGGGGATTGATACTATTAAGGAACTAGGAGAAAATGTTATGCCTTATGTTGGTAATTTTAACTCTGAAGTAAGTGACAATCCCTGGGATCTGTGAAGGGACTAAGTTGAATACAAAAAACATCAGTCATTTTGCATTATTAGATTATTGTAGAGAGGCAACTAAAATCCCCTTAGTAGGAGTAATAGTTAAAAATCATTTTGAAGAAATCCTACATTGCATTCTATTTATTCTACTTTTTGTTTTGCTGACACAAACATGTCAGCATTGGGTATTAAATAATCTCTCGTTTAATAATGTTCTAGTCCTCTGCCTGAGTTTCCTGGTCAGCAGTTAGGAACATAAGCATAGTTATAGCTGTCGTACATTCCGACACATCCACTTAAATCCACAGATGAATTATCGCTGACAATTTCCAGAATGGTTTACTATGTCTCTGTGGTTTAAGCCATTGATGTCCAGGAACTCAGTGATCAGAAGTAAAAATATCTTTATTACAGGAAAAGTAAGTGGAGGTTAATGTACCGCAATATTGTGTGCACATGTTACCTGCAAAGTTATTAGTTATCTTAGAATTCTATACTAACATACAGTGTATACATGATGAAATTCACCTTCTATACCGTCATTCAAATGAAATTCTAAAATCGACAAACTTTTTGAATTTTATTGTTAAAACTGTTTGAATTTCATGTTTTTGTTTTCTCTCAAATTATCCCAGATCAGAGTTATGTTCTAATAATAAATAATAATAATAATAAGAAGAAGAAGAATAAGAATAATTTATTGTGGGATTGGTTATTGAAGAGGTATATACTTCTGGATATTTGTAATGACCTCAAAGGGAATCTGTCACCAGGTATTTGCTACCTCATCTGAAAGCAGTATGATGTAGGGGCTGAGACCCTAATTCCAACAATGTATCCCTTCCTGGGTTATGTGGTGCAATTTTGATGAAATCACTATCTTACCTGCAGCAGCTTTATCAATTCTTTGAATGTTGAGCTCTGTATAACCCTGCCCACACCACAAATTGACCGCTTTATGTGTACAAGAAGCTGCCAATCAGTGTTGGGGGCAGATTTACTAGTCCTTTAGTGATAATGTCTGATGATAACAGTGATTTTATCAAAACTACAGCAAGCATCCCAGTAAGTGACACCGCTAGAATCAGGGTTTCTGTCTATACCTTATGAAGGGATAGTAAAAACCTGGTAAGGGTATGTTCACACAGGGCGGTTTTGCTGCATTTTTTAGCTACAGATTTGTCTTGGTTTTTTACAAATCGATGCTAATAAAAAGCTGATTTTTACAGTCCCAGCAAAGTCTATGAATTTCTTAAATCTCATACACACACAGACACACACGCAGATTTTTGCCTGACTTTTGTCAAATACCTGCGTTTTTGCTGCAGATTTCAAAGAATGAGCTTGTCATTTCTTTGCAGAGTTTTTGCAACGTTTTTTCATTGATACAACCCATTTTGTAGAAAAAAACGATCCAAAAACGCATAAAAAATGCAGATGACTCAAAGGAGATTTCCTGCCACAAAATCAGGTTTTAGTCAGGAAAAAAATTCACCAAAAAAGCCCTGTGTGAACACAGCCAAATACATTCCATTTAAATAGTTTTACAACAAAAATATTGTAATATATAGCTTTGTGTGTGTAATAACAAGTAGTAAAGGTTGATCTAAATGTAAAGTCACTCCTCAATTTGAACCTCACTTGAGCTGGTCACAATAACAGCCGCATAACTAAACGTCAATTCCTTGGTTTCCAGATATGCTTCCATGAGAATTCATTGTCTTGTAAATATACTACTATGAACAGTACCAAGATCTTCATTAAAGGAAAATAATTATAAAGAAGCATCTTTTCTAATTAAAAAAAAAAAAAAAAAATCATTTAGCATTCTATTGTATCTGTATGGGGAATCTTTTAGAGATATCACATCAGGTCCATGGCCTTGCCTTTGTTCTACACCAGCTATGCTGGTTTCTATGGGTTTTCCACATTCATTTAGATGGACATCATGATAATAATATGTTAAAGTGCACAAATCACCAGGATTTTCGTATATAACCTAAAGTCAGTGCTATACTGGCACTATCAGGCTGATTCTATACATACCTGTAGTTGTCAGCTTGGATGTATAGGTTTTGAAAAACAAGCAAGTAAAGTTTATAAAATAAATATTTTTTTGACTGACAGCAGCTGCCAATCAGCTGATAGCTGGGGTGATGGGGTTTGATAGTGATTCCCGCCCTCCTGCCTGTCCATCATACCCCTGTCTATTATTTATGCTAATTCCAATATAGAAGTGTTTTACTAATGGTTGTGGCTAAATCATGGTGACTACAAGGACCTTGCTGACGTCATACCCAATGTGACCAGAAGAACAATCAAAGTTCAGCTCACCCATTTAGAAGGTATACTGAGTCCTCCTGCTGCTCAGGAAGGCAGGTACCGTCACCTATTGCAATCATAAGAAGAGAAGGAAAATCCGGCGCTTCGGAGTGTATCAGCCACCACTCAGGATAAATTTCCAACTGTTTTATTGCTGTTCATTAAAAAGTGAAGCATGTACAATATCTCCATACAAAAACTTCCAGCATGTAGAAAAAAATATTGACCAGAAGGGGCGGGACCTCAGCCAACATAGCTGATACCAGGAAGCAACATTATTTTTCTATTGGCTGTGGCCCCGCCTCTTCTAGTCAAATGGGTAGGACATCAGCAAGGTCCTTCTAGCCACTATGATTTATAGCCATAATCTACTATGGTGGAACTAGCATAAATAATAGGGGGAAGATGGACAGGCAGGGGCAAGAATCATTATCAAACACACCTCAGCTATCAGCTGATCAGCAGCTGCTGCCAATCAAAAATGCTTATTTTACAAACTTTACTTTCTTGTGTTTCTAAAACATTACATCCTAGCTGACAAGTAAAGGTATGTATAGAATCAGCCTGATAGTGACAGTATAGCACTGGCTTAAGGTTATATAGGAAAATCCTGGTGATTGGTGTGCCTTAAGTGCTTTGACTTTTTTATTTACATTGCCATCAAAATAAATATCTGCTATATAGAAAGATCATAAGAGGTCCCTGTATAATCCTAGAGTACCAATCCTGTATTCGGCGGTGATTTTATCATGATCTGGTCCCTGTCATTGTATCACCTTTATGTTCTCCCAGGAAGATTTTAGGCCCTGAAAGGAAGTTAAGAATGAAGATCGATACTACCTACTTCTTCTGACAAAATAGTCTTTAAATAATAATAAAAGTATTTATAACAAAATTGAGTGAATGCTTCTTTGCAGAGTTGCACCTTTGCCCGGTACCCAATGTGCTTTTCTTGCTATCTCTATTTACTTTTCTTTTATCTCTTCAATGAATTGCTAGAAAATATTATGTCATGGACTTTAACTTTGATCCCAAAACTAATATTGACTTTCTTTATTATTTTGTTCTTTTTTTTTTTTTATTTCAAGGAACAGAGAATCACAATGATCAAAATATTCTACGATGTGATCATTCTGGCATTAAAGCAATGGTAGGGACTTATACAGAGCTATCCTACGAAACCTATATTTATGGTTCCAAATAGCATTCATTATAAAGAATTCTTGTAATTTCTTCAGCTAGACTGGATAGACATACAGTACAGTTCTCACAGGATAGTCACCAACTTTAAAAAAAAGTGAAAAGTATTTTAATGATATGGTAATTAGAAGTATCAATTGTATTATTTAGCAAATTTACTATACTATGAAGAAGTCAAGGAATGGTGGATGAAAAACCGCTATAAGACTTGCAGAAGAATCTAAAGGGTTTGTTACTAGGGATGATCGAATACCTCAAATATTCGGCTTTGCGAATATCTTCCGAATAGGTCGCCGCTATTTGAATATTCGATGCACAATGTAAGTCTATGGGAAGCCCGAATAGTTCCGAATAGTTGTTATTCGGGTTTCTCATAGACTTACATTGCGCATCGAATATTGGCGAATAGTCGAATAGCGGCGACCTATTCGGAAAATATTCGCAAAGCCGAATATTTGAGGTATTCAATCATCCCTATTTGTTACCTAGCATTATAAAAAAATTGTAAAAAAGTTTCTGAATTAATCCCAAAAATCTTTAACATTTTATTATTTTAACATTTTATAATATATTTAATGGCACAAAAGTAAATTGTTGTGCACAATTTATTTTGGCCCTTGAAGTAAACAATATACAGTTCAACCATTTCCTTTTCCTCCCTATGTCAACCATCCAATAGAGCTAGACGTCCACCCATCTTAAGATGCCCATATAACAACATATTGTCCCTCTCTTTAATATACATGAATGATCTGCTCGGTGGAGGTTCTTTCAATGGGGAGAAGGGAGAAAGCTGTTTCCCAACATCTCCAATGTGCTCAGAGAAGAAGAAGATCAGGTGTGTGATCCTTAGCCCTTTACTTCTTTCTGCCAAATCTTGGAGGCCCCATATACATTAGATGGTCTGCTGGCCTCATTAAAATTGAAGGGATCAGCTAGCTTTAATGTTTAAGGGGCCTTTACTGGTTATTATTATCATTATTTATTATAATAGCGCCATTTATTACATGCTTCATAAGTGAAAAGTGGTATACATAATAAAATTAAGTATAATGATCATGAACAATACCAGGCACAGACTGGTACAAGAAGAGAGCGGACCCTGCCCGTGAGGGCGCACAGTCTACAAGGGATGGGTGAGTAGTTGAGGGTAGAGCTGGTCTTGTAGACTGAGGGTTATTACAGGTTCTAGGCTTATCGGAAGAGGTAAATCTTCAGGTTCCTTTTGAAGGTTTCCACAAGGGGTGTAGCTACAATAGGTTCAGGGGTTGAAATTGCAGTAATATATATCAGCTCACCGTGTGTAGGCTCACTCCTGGTTGTCCCCTGGAGCACGGACAGGCACTGCCACAGCCTAGTATTGCAGATAAAAAAGAAGGGATGTCCAGCTCTTCAGGCAGAGAAACCAAGGTCTTTAATTCTTCATGCAGATACAACGAAAAACATGACCAGCACTACGCGTTTCAGGTGAAACACTCAGGTGTTTCACCTGAAACGCGTAGTGCTGGTCATGTTTTTCGTTGTATCTGCATGATGAATTAAAGACCTTGGTTTCTCTGCCTGAAGAGCTGGACATCCCTTCTTTTTTAGTTGAAATTGCACCCGGACCCTGGAGCCTAGGGTGCGCCAAAAGTCCCTTTGGCCCATAGAAAAAGACATACTATTAAAGATTTGCAGTAATTGGGTACCCTGCTGGAGCTTTTACATTGGGGCCCATGAGCTTTAAGTTATGCTACGTGTTTCCACAGTAGGCGAGAGTCTGATATGTTACCCTTATTACTACTATAACAACTCTACTCTCTACTACTGATAGGAACAATAATGTAAAAAAAATGTATAGAATCCACGGCTGTATATAAAGGAGTTAACAAAAATATCTGATAATTCCCAACTCAGAGTTCACTGTTACAAGAATTAAAGCAATGTGTAAAATATCCAGTGTGGAGCAAGGACACAGAGGTGAATCCTTTCCCATTTGACACTTTATATTTTACCTTTGGAGCATGCCAAATTCTTATAAGACTATCACTAACATGCCTTGAAGAAGCCGCCGCTATCTTGTAAGCAGCAGGTTAGCTTGGATTGGGTGTCTCTGAGAAGTAGCTATGCATCAGCTCTCTACTGTACAACTCTGCCTTGGGTTAGATTTATTTGCTGTGAAGTCGAGCAATCATTGATGTTTTGTTAAAGTATCTCAAAAGCTTGAATAATTTAACTGGATCATGTCAGCTAAAGGAGGAAAAACAGGCGTGTTTCTAGACCTCGGAAAACAGGACAGAAGTGCGGGAAGAAATTATGAGCATAGCCACATCTGATTTCAATATGATGACCTTTTTCCTGCACCAAATACTTATCTGAAGTATGCGGCTTATATAAACAGGTATTACTTAGTAATTCAATATCGCACCCTGCTCCTGTGTTCAGAAAAGATAATGCAGTACTTCAGTATATCAGATACGGCAAAATATGTCTAAGTGATTGCCAATAAGTAAGACATGTACATAAAATATCACACATTAGTACCTTATTAATAATAATAATAATAATAATAATAATAATATAATCATTTTTATTTATATGGCACCAACATATTCCGCAGCAGTTTACAATTCAAAGGGGACATATGCAGACAATATCAGACATTACAGAATAACACAATTCAACAGATACTAAGAGGCGTGAGCTTACAATCTATGAGGAAATAGGGGAGACACATAAAGGTAAATAGTAAAATGTGCTTGTATTGTAAAGTCCGGCCATTAATATGATAAACAGGGTATTCACATATCTGTGCATGAACCGGTTACCATCCAGTATGTGTACATATACAGGTACAGAGGATTATTATGTGCATGGAGGGTATAAACCGATGATACAAAGGACCAGATTTGGAAAAAGATATTATAAGGGCAATATGGAATGTGGTGCCCCTGAGGCTCTGGTCGCTACAGGGTACTGCAACTGAGTTAAGGAGCAGTATCCATCTGGGGTAAGTGACAAGTGGATTGTCGGTGCTCACACCAGACACATTTCACATGCAGTTAGGTGCCTTCCCCACAGGGGGGAGTGGACTGGGGTAGACAGAGAGAGTTAGGGGTGCTTCACACACAGCGAGCTCGCTGCCGAGATCGCTGCTGAGTCACGCTTTTTGTGACGCAGCAGTGACCTCATTAGCGATCTCGCTGTGTGTGACACTGAGCAGCGATCTGGCCCCTGCTGCGAGATCGCTGCTCGTTACACACAGCCCTGGTTCATTTTCTTCAAAGCCGCTCTCCTGCTGTGACACACAGATCGCTGTGTGTGACAGCAAGAGAGCGACAAATGAAGCGAGCAGGGAGCAGGAGCCGGCGTCTGACAGCTGAGGTAAGCTGTATCCAAGATAAACATCGGGTAACCAAGGTGGTTACCCGATATTTACCTTAGTTACCAGCCTCTGCAGCTCTCACGCTGCCTGTGCTGCCGGCTCCGGCTCTCTGCACATGTAGCTGCTGTACACATCGGGTTAATTAACCCGATGTGTATAGCAGCTAGGAGAGCAAGGAGCCAGCGCTAAGCAGTGTGCGCGGCTCCTTGCTCTCTGCACATGTAGCTGCATTACACATCGGGTTAATTAACCCGATGTGTACAGCAGCTAGGAGAGCAAGGAGCCAGCGCTCAGTGTGCGCGGCTCCCTGCTCTCTGCGCACAGCGCTGGTAACTAATGTAAACATCGGGTAACCATACCCGATGTTTACCTTAGTTACCAGTCTCCGCAGCTTCCAGTCGGCGGCTCCGTGCAAGCGCAGCGTCGCTTGCACGTCGCTGCTGGCTGGGGGCTGTTCAGTGGTCGCTGGTGAGATCTGCCTGTTTGACAGCTCACCAGCGACCATGTAGCGATGCAGCAGCGATCCTGACCAGGTCAGATCGCTGGTCGGATCGCTGCTGCATCGCTAAGTGTGAAGGTACCCTTAGCCATCCAGTAGTATGGGACTTCCCAGTCACCAGGACAACCACTGGAGGGTGGGTGCCACATGGGGTATAAGAGGAGGTAGCCATGACACATAGTGAGCTTTGCTGGAGTTGAGTCCCCTGAGACCAGACTGGGTGCAGGAGACCACCAGTGCTGGTGGGACACACAGCTTATCTTGCCATTGTGGAGCCTGGGGCCTGTGAGCTGGAGCTCGACCCAGGTTCTTTCTGCCAGTCGCTTGATAGCAAGGACAAACAGGACATTTACAATGACACTGGTAACCGCCTGGATCTTGCACTGGATAACTAAAGACTTAACAGCAGTGAACCAGAACACTCTCAGGCATTCTCCTAACCAGTGAGTAAACACCTAAACCAGAGCTCTTGCCTCATTTCCATTATTTACCAGCGATGCCGTCCCGCGCTCCGACGCCCACAGCCCACTACCAGCCAGCCGGCCATCCTCCTGGGGCACCTACTCTGCCTGTGGAGAGTGACTCCATCTTGGTTGCAATCAACATCAACTCCTGGTGAGAAGAACCTTGCAGCGGCAGCCCACCATAGGTGGCGTCACAACATAAACTTTTATTATATTTCCCATCTAAATAACCTCTTTTAAGCGACCCCCAGGGTCACGGAACTGGGTAATGGCCACCCAGTGGCATATTTCAGCAATACACCGCCCGGGACCGAGTACCCCATAGCTCTGGTTCTGAGTCAGAAATAGTTAGATAAGAGAGGTGAAATGATAGGGCAGTTTAAAGAAATGCATTTTTAGAGCACAGTAAAAACTTTGGGCAGCTCACGAGAAGTCTTTGAGATTGGAGTGGGAGGTTCGAATTTTAGAAGATGTCAGTCTAATGTCATTACCAGAACAGGGGGTACAGGTAGTTTGATAGACAAAGATTAGGGAGGAGATGTAGGGCGTGGCAAAACTGTGGAGAGCTTTGTGGGTGAGTGTGATAAATATATATTGGACTCAGTAGTGGATGGACAACCAGTGCAATGACTGGTACAAGGTGGAGGCATTGATGTATCGGTTGGAAAGGATTATTATTCTGGCTGCTGCATTTAGACTGGATTGGAGAGGAAAGAGTTCAGTAATAGGGAGCCTTCTAAGTGTTTTCCAGCTGTTTTGATAGTATGTGAGAAAACTATGCTCACATATACAAAGTATCAAGTACATACTGTATATTATATTGAAAATATTAGGCAATACTTTCTTAAAATTCTGTAATTGTTCCATGCCATTCAAAAATAAGTGAAAATCCTAAATTACATATTTTGAAAGCATGTGTCACTTTTACATGTTTATTTGTGTCTCACAGTGGAGGGTATACCCTCATAGTGTCCTATTTTTATAAACGTGTACTTTTCAGCACTATGGTATTTATATGAGTTTACTGCAGATAAGTACCATATTGGTGTTAGAATAAAACAGGCTTTACACGCTACGATATTTCTAGCAATTGCTAGCGATATCGTACGCAAAAGCACCCACCCCCGTCGTGCATGCGATATCGTGTGATCGCTGCAGCAGCGAACAATATCGCTATGGCAGCGTCACACACACTTACCTGGTCGGCGTCGTCGCTGTGACTGCCGAACAATCCCTCCCGCAAGGGGGAGGTGCGTTCGGCGTCACAGCGACGTCACCGCGACGTCACTAAGCGGCCGGCCAATCAAAGCGGAAGGGCGGAGATGAGTGGGACGAACATCCCGCCCACCTCCTTCCTTCCTCATTGCGGGCGGGACGCAGGTAAGGTGAGGTTCCTCGCTCCTGCAGTGTCACACACAGCGATGTGTGCTGCCGCAGGAACGAAGAACAACATCTTTAAACAACCATTAACAATTTTTGGTTTTAAGGATGACCTCTCCATGGTCAACGATTTTCACCACTTTGGAGGATGTTTAAGGTTGCTGGTAAGTGTTACACGCTGCGATACCGTTAATGACGCCGGATGTGCGTCACTAACGACGTGACCCCGATGATAAAACATTAACGATATCGTAGCGTGTAAAGCCCCCTTTAGTCCTATATCCTATGCTTTCATTTTATTCATGTTGCTCCCCTGAATATGCCATTTTTGTTTTTTGAAAATCTGCATTATGGTTTGAAAGATGTGGGCTTTTTTACTTTTTGCTAATTATGTGACCTCTACTAATGAGGCATGGCTCACGAGTCGTATCTTTACATTGCTCTGCAAAATTCTCCTAGGAGCGACGCTTCTATCAAAATAAAATAGTGCCAGAAAAGTTCCAAGTCTCTGGAACCCTATGGCAGATTAAAAAGAAAAAGACATACTCAGGGAAATGATGGGAATAAAATAAGAGCAAAAATTGGCCATTTTTTACCTGGTGACAGGTCCTCTTTAAAGTCTGCAGTGAAAAACAGGTAGTTCTACACAAAGACGGAGAACCTTTCATACATATTTATTAGTTGTGAGTGGTATTGGAGCTCAGCCCCATTTACTTTTGAAATTAAGTTTAAAGGGAACCTGTCACCACCTATGGCCACTGCTCTGTATAACGTAAGAAACACCTTTAGGCTATTTGCGCACTGAGCGTTTTTCGTTGCGTTTTTTCATGTTTTTCGGGTGTGTTTTTGGGCTCAAAACTGCATGACTTTCCTTTCCCAGCAAAGTCTGAGTTTTCATTTTTGCTGTCGGCACAGAACTTTTTTTTTTAGCGGCGTTTTTGACCTAAAAAAAAAATGGACATGTCAATTCTTACCTGCATTTTACTGCGTTTTTCACCCATGCAATGCATTGGAAAAACGCAGCAAAAGGCAGTGCTCAAAAACGCAGCAAAACACAGCCAAAAATCCACCAAAAATCGGTAAAAACGCATGCATTTTTTTTCTTGCGCGTTTTTGTTGTGTGTGCATTTCTTTGCATTTTTGTGTGGTTTTTTTGCAGCAAAAAGCGCACAAAAATGTAGCGTCCAAAAAATGCTGTGTGCACACATAGCCTTATAATACTCACTTAGGGAACGTTCCAGTCTGATGGGTGTCACTGCTCTCAGTCTGGGGTCTCCTCCATCTTGAGCGATCAACGTCCTCCTGCCCAGCCCTCTGTGCATGACACGTCCTTCACACATAGGCCTCCATTGCACTCCAATAAATGCGTACTTTGTTCTGCCCGGTAGAGGGCATCGTAAAGTACTATAATGCTCAGGCTCGAGGAAAGGTCAAAAACCACCTGCGCATGCGCAGTCCAGTACTTTGAGCTGCCCTCAGCTGAGCAGATAGCATGAAAATGCAAAAAGATGCAAAATTCATGAACAACTCTTAGATGCCCCTAAATTTAGCCACTTTTCAATGCTTTTATGCTTTGATAAATTGATCTCTGTGTTTCCTGTATTGATGGGAAAGAAGTAAGCTTCTAGACAGCTGTGATCATGGCTAAGCTCCTTGAACAAAAGTGTCGTGTCGTAGAGAGTCAAGAGAGTCAGGACAGGAGCCCCTGTACATAACATTCTGGATATGGACATCATTGTTTATTACAATCATTAAGTTTTGACAATGGAAAATTCTAATGTCTTCTATATGGGGACAGCTTCTTGAAACCATCTGTCTTGAGACAGGAAAAGGTGCAAGGCAAGTTGCATTTTAGAATGTTTAATCCTTGGTTATTAACGGCTATTCATGACACCCACAATAAAAATCAAACTAAAAACAAAATTTTATTTAAATAGTTAAGTCATATTCAACATTACATCTAGGAAATTTACATGGAAAAAATGAGGCAGAGAAAAGGAATATTTGTAATATTTTAACGGCAATACGCCTAGATATTCGTTCATTGCATTGAGGTTACATATTACTGTCATAAGGTTCTACGCGAGCAGATATTCAAGAAGGCAAATGCTGCCATCTAGAGAACTCATTATGGGATTTATTTTACGCTTTTGAAATCTCATGAAAGTTTATCTCTGTAAGGTTTCCAAGTACAAGCAAATGCAGTGTTTGCTTATGTAGTAAGTAAGGCAAGCAGACTCTGCAACTAAAGGCACTTTGCAAAGTAATCATTTATGGCTATAAAGATAGAATACTTAAAATCAGTGTCGGAAAGGTAAACTAATTATAGAGAACAATTCTAAAAGTAGAAGTAAAACTAAAATATAAAATCTGCTTATATCATTTACACATATCCATATAGATATTTCAGGAGATCCTCAGAACTGGAGGTACAAAAAGTGCTCTATGTTGATTTACAATTGTCTCAGTGCCCCTAAGCTTTTGTGTAGCCCCAACACTCATCATATAAATAATTGGGCAGGATGGTGGCTCAGTGGTTAACAATGTTGCTTTGTGGTCCTGGGTTTAAATCTTCCCAAGGACAACATCTTTTTGTTTGACTTTCCTCTTACATTCCAAAGACCTATTGATAGGAAACTGAGATAGTGAGCTGGACAGTGATGAAGACATCTGTATAAGAGAATAAGGCTATGTGTCCACGGTAGAATGTACCTGCGGATTTTTCTGCCTGAAAATCCGCGACTTTCGCGGCAAATCCGCACCCGCGGATTTGCCGCGGATTTGCTGCGGATTTACCGCGGATTTTGATGCGGATTTTTTTTTTTTTTCCCCCATTCAAAACCAAAAATCCGCACCAAATCTGCACCAAACAATTGACATGCTGCAGATTTTTCCGGATCAAAATCCGCGGCAAATCCGCAGCGGAAAAATCCGCAGCATGGACACAGCATTTCCAAAATGCCATTGAAATGGCTTGGAAGTGCCGCTGCTGCAGATTTTCGGGAAATCCGCGGCAAATCCGCGGCAAAATCCGCGGTAAATCCGCAGCGTGGGCACATAGCCTAAAATAAATGAGTGGCAGTGAGTGGTGAGCGAGAGTGCTTGGTACTGCTTGCTATTTGTTCGAGCATCGGAGTGCTTGAGTACTCATGGAATTCTTATGAGTATCATAGGCATTCTGATATTTGGTCCTTGAATAACCACAATGTACAGGCTTGCTTTACTGCATGATGGGTAAGAGGGTGTAAGGCTCGGCCACCCCAGACCTGTAAATCCACTGTGTTTAAAGTGTAATGTTTGAATTTGATGTTATGGTGCAGTGTGTTTAAACGGCCATTAGATGGCCACAGCATGATAACTGCTTTCCTGGTACTCTCGGTCCAGGGAAGAGTTAATAGGAGGGAGGAGTTTAAGCAGTAAAAAGGTTGGAAAATAGGAAATTGCAGGAGAGAGAAACAGACTGCATCTGTGGGAGACATGGTGGAAAGATAACCCCGTAAACTTTAATTTGGTGTAACCTTTGAGTTGAATCTGGGTACCGTACACGCAGGGTCCTAGTGGGGAGAGGACTGTCTAAACTGTGTCCCAAGGTGTGAGTTAAGTCCGTGTGGCCCAAGTGGTGGCCATTCCCTGGTGGATACACAACAAACCCTCTCAATCAGTGGAAGGTCAGTGGGCTCTGAAGAGAGGAGTAGGTCCTTACACAACCGGACAGAGGAGTGCTGTCACAGAAGGCCCCCATTACTAGCTATGTCTGGGACAAGGGGTGACCAGAAGGACCTTTTGATTCGGCTGTGTAAAGTGAAGCTGAAGGAGAGGATGAGGGGCTCGGGGCTCCAACGGAAGCCCAAGTACCAGGGAAGGTGTCAGCTGGAAAGATAAAGTATATTCTTATTGCTATCAGCAACCCTCTTGGGGTTCAAGAGTTTGCCTGCCTAAGGCGTGATGAAAAACTATTTGAAGTTTGCAAGTAAAGATGTTTTGTTGAAGGAACCTGTGAAAGTGTCAGTGTTTGTGTCACACCAAGAGAAAATATTCCTAACAATGAGTTCCACTACAGTGGTGATCGGGGTGCTGAGAAATAACACCAGGCTGCGCTGCAGCTGAACAGCAGGCTCTGCCATAGCAACCAAGGCCCCCGACCGTCCCTTTACCAGATGTGCAGGTACCCCAGGGAAACCCATTTGCAGTCCCTTAATGGCTCTCCTAGGGACAAAACAATGTTTTCTGACATAGTGTGACAAAAAAAAAAGACCCCACCCTCCCACTGAAAATGCTCTGTTTATGGCTGACTGTATGTGGGCAGAGACCAGAACAGGCCAATCATTGACCTTCCATAATGCTTGATAGTCACGTCGAGTTTGTTCGAGCATCTGACCAGCTAAAATTGAGTAATGAGCATTCAAGCAAATTAATGCTCGCCCATCAGTAGTGGCAACCTGCAAAAGGGGTGTAAATGTACCGTCCCCGTGCCAGCAGCCGGGCTGCTCAGATCCGGATCCACGGTGGCTCAAGGGGCATCCGGACCCAGGGTTCTCGCGGCCACTCGAATGGAAAAAGGGGGTATTTACAGGGGGTATTGTATGGAATAGTTTGTGACGCCACCCGTGGTGTGTGGTAAGGTGGAGTACCACTGCTGCAGCTGGGAGTACCCGGTGGCGATGGAGTGGGCAGCCAGGTGTTTAACCCCTCCACGGGTAGGGGGAATGCCCCGGGACTTGGTGATGTTGACAGGGAGATGCCAACGGGGAGGTAAGGGTCACTTACGTACTCACTCAGTCCAATAACTCTGACACCGACAACTGTAGTAAACCAAAGTTCTGGACACAGCTGCCGCTGAGGGGGAGCATGCCTGGGTCCCATTTCCATTGGTGTTGCCTGTTGATCTGTGACCTTTCCAATGGCACCTTGTTTCTCTCTGGTTGGTCCCTGTAGCCTGAAACTAGTCTGGTCCCGCTCCCCAGTATGACTAACTGAGGGAGCTTGCTCTCAGGGTTCACGCTTGGGATTTCTTGGACCGTATTTGTGGAAAGTCCTATCCCTCTCGTTGTCCCCGATTTTGGAGCGGGTGGAGAGCGGATCTTGAAGGCTCCGTTCTCGTTGGGTAAATTGTCAGGTTGCCTGAAGCTATTCCCTGACCTAGGGTCCACGTACCCCGTCGTGTCCTTGTCCCAGCCCGGTGATGGTACAAGGCCGCCGGCTGTCCTCCACGACAATGCCGTGCCCCGTGTCATGATCCCTTGCGACCGGGGGTCCAGCTCCTACCAGGCCCAGACCAACGTCTGCTACCAGCCCAGCTCCTGACCTCCTCACACTTTCACTTCCAACACTACACTGGCCTACTCCTGACACTCCTGACCTCCCCTTAACCAACCCCCCAAGTGGGCGACCCTATTCCACTCAGGCCGTCCACTGGTGTGTCTGGTGGGTGTGGTGCAGAGTGTTCCTAGGATTTTGATTAGCTGGTCTTTGGCAACACCATTTAGTTAGGGACCTGTAACCAAGGAGGAGGTGGATATTGCACAGAAGGGCAGATTGCACAATACCCTGTGACGACCTGATAGGCCAGGGCGTCACATAAATGTGCCACATTATCTACAATGCTTGCCACAGGTGTTTTATAGGTATTGCTACATCTGTAGGAAAGAAAGATAAATAAGTGAACCCAGTTAATGTTATGCTTTAAATATTTAAAGCATATGCAGAATATTTTAAATTCTGTACATGATCATTACAAAAGCAGAAATTATAATATTTCAAAGGGATTTGAGGAAAAACAAGGCTTGAGCAGGGAACTGCAAATTATTTACTGACTGAGACTAAAGGTACCGTCACACTAAGCAACATCGCTAGCAACATCGCTGCTGATGCACAACTTGCTAGTGTGTCGCCAGGGGTTAAGGGGATACCCAGAACCGGGCCAAGGGGTTGCTTCTGGAAAGGGGATCACGGTGTCGTGACCCGGTCTGTGCTCCCTGGTTCCACAATAAAAAGGGGGGTTATGTTCGTGACGCCACCCGTGGAATGTGATCAGAGATGACCACCGCTGCTGCAGAACCTCCGGGGTGATGGAAGGCAGCTTGAGATGGGACGGCTCCCCACGGGTAGAGCCTTTTCCCCGGGGCAGTGTGTAAGTCTATGGGGGGAGTGCAAGACACGAGCACAATAAACAGGCAGACTCACGGTTTTGCAGTTTCTTTGTCCTCTACTGTAGATGGCATTCAGCAGAGTACTGTCCACGGAGTCTGTGAGGGGTTCAGGGCTTCTCCCACCCAGCCGGGCCGTTTTGGCTTCCTTGCCTGCACTGTGTGTCTGTGGCCCTGCTGCTGCGTGAACTATGCAGCCGGCCCTGTGCTCCTCGGTACCGACCTGACAGGCAACTCGAGTCCTTACTTGTATGTTCCTGAACTCTGCGCTTGTTGCTTGTGTCTGTGGTACAGGTGAAAGATCTGGAATCTTCACTTCTCTGGTGGTAACTGTGCAGCATGTAACCTGCAGTCTCGGATCCAGCATCCGTTCTTGTGCTCCACTGGGATGAGCTCAGCAATGCTCTGTCTCCCAGGAATGTTCTCTGTGTAATCTGTCTCCTTTCCTCAGACCCTCAGCTAGGCCTGGAATTGGTCAGTGGATCCTGAGGTGAGCTAAAGCCAGCTTCCAACCTACAGATCCTTTCTCCTCAGTCCTCTGCACTGAACTTCCAAACTGAAACTACTTCTGACCATTTCCTCCCCCCCCACCAGAATATACAGGGAAGCAGCTTGGTCTCCCCCTTCTGGCCAGGAGGTCTTGGTGTTGTGTGTGGGGAGTTAACCCTTTGTGTTGTTACTGTGGCAACCCTGGGGTGCCACATTCCCCCTTAGTGAAGAACAGTACTCCGGGACTGTGAAACAAACAAACAAGTTATCACAACAATTGTATATATAAATACAGAGTCTCAAAAGGAAAAAATACAAAAACCTTAAAGCTCAAAAAGAGTCCAAAATGTTCAGAAATATGTAAGTGTTCATACAGTATAGTCTCTGTAGGTACTGGGCTTTTGGTCTTAACGTTGCAATTAAATAAACATTTCAATCAACAAACACTTCTTAAAGGTGTCTCTACTCTGGTCGTAAGTGCAGTAGGCCTCACGGCCCTCGGGCCACCAACATGTGATCAAGTTGTAACTCTCCGGGCTGCCACCTTACACCACTCTTCTCTCACCTTTTCTGTACACTAAACTGTTACGGTTTTTCATATAAACATTATAACATATGTACATTTTATATGCAATTCCACATTAGTCTTTATATCTTGCTGGTATCTGACCTTGAGTACTACGCTGTGACCTGCGTACTGCTGGTGTACTGGGTGTACTTAGCATAATGGTGTGGGTGGAAGTGTACCTATTTGGTGTTTCTGGTACTTGTGAGGATGGTGGACTGACTGTAGGACTGGCAAGCTCACTGGGACCAGGAATCTGTTCTTCCTCTACGGTTTCAACTTCCAGTTCTTCATGTCTTGGGACTTCTTGTGGTACGAGTTCTGATGTTGGTTCCACCACTTGAGGGAAGGCGATCATTGGGACTACTACTGCTCCATAGTAATTTGGCCATGTTTTTGGGAAATCTCCTAAGACTGTATGGAATACATCTTCTTCCTTCTTGACAGGTTGTACCTGTATGGGTAAGGTGACTTCTGGTGTCTTCAGGGTTTCAGGACACGGTTTGAGTTGATCTCTTGACACGACAGCTGATGTCCTTCCTTCATCCTTACTGATTAGACACACTTTGGGATTATCCATACTGGATGGTAAGACTGTATATGGGGTGGTTTCCCACTGATTATCCAATTTGTTTGTGCGCCGTTTCCTCTTGAGAACTTGGTCACCAGGTTGCAATGGGGTTGCTAGAGCATGCTGGTTGAAGGTTCTCTCCTGTCTTCCCCTAGCTTGTTGGAGACTTTTCTCTACGCACTCTTGTACTTGGCGATACTGCTGCTGACGTAGGGTATCCCAATTGGATTCTTGAACTTCTGCATCTGGCTTCAGAATTCCCATATCTAAATCAATTGGCAGTTTACCGGGCCTTGCACGCATAAGGTAAGCGGGGGTGCAGTTTGTAGAACTCACCGGGACATGATTGTACAAGTCCACTAGGTCTGGCAACTTCTCTGGCCATTGATTTCTTTCTGACTCTGGTAAGGTCTTCAACAGGTCAATCACAATATGGTTCATCTTCTCACATAAGCCATTCGTTTGGGGATGGTATGCTGTTGTGCGGATCTTTTTACAGCCATACATGTTGCAGAATTCTTGGAAGATCTGTGATTCAAAAGCTGGACCTTGATCTGCAAGGACTTGTTCTGGGTAACCATGGGGTCTGCAAAAGTACGTCTGGAATGCTTTAGCTGCTGTTCTAGCTGTAAGGTCTTTCACGGGTACCACCACTAAGAAGCGTGAGTAATGGTCCACGATGGTTAAGGCATAGACATAGCCGGACCGGCTTGGTGACAACTTGATGTGGTCTAATGCGACTAGCTCGAGTGGTTGCTTGGTTACTATGGACTGGAGTGGAGCTCTCTGGTTCTGTTGATCCTTTCTTCTGAGGTTGCACGGTCCGCATTTTCTACACCAATCTTCAATTGATTTTCTCATGCCAACCCAGTAGAATCTTTCTCTTAAGAGCACTTCCAACTTTTTCCAACCAAAATGACCAGCACCGTTGTGGTAAGCTTCCAGAACCATCTTGACGTCTCTCTTGGGCACGATGATCTGCCAGACCAACTCATGTGTTTTTGGATTGGTGTGCCTTCTACAGAGCTTCCCTTGGTACAGGAACAATTTACCTCTCTCTTTCCAGAGATGTTGCGTCTCAGCTGGGGCATTCTGATTAGGGTAAGCACCTTGTTGTGTAAGCAGTTCTTTCACTAGCTTCACAACTGGATCACTGTCTTGTGTGTCAGCCCATCCGTGGTGTGCTAATGGGTTGAGAGTTGCCTGCTGTTGTTTTTGGTAGACACTTGGTTGATACTGTCCCACCTTAGGACGGTGAAAGGCCGGTAACTCAATTTCTTCCAGTCCCTCCGGTTCCTCTTCCACGTCCCCCGAGTGTGGCATCCGGGATAAGGCATCTGCATTCCCATTCTTGTGGCCTGCCCTGTACTTGATGACAAAGTTGTAGTTTGACAGTCGGGCTATCCATCGCTGTTCCAGCGCACCTAGTTTTGCAGAGTCCAGGTGGGTCAACGGATTGTTGTCAGTAAAGATGGTAAATTCTGCAGCTGCCAGGTAGTGTTTGAAACGCTCTGTTACAGCCCAAACTACTGCCAGTAGTTCTAACTTGAAGGAGCTGTAATTCTCTGGGTTTCTTTCTGTAGGCCGGAGCTTCCTGCTTGCAAAGGCAATAACTTTCTCCTTGCCTTCCTGCCTTTGAGACAATACTGCTCCCAGTCCCACGTTGCTGGCATCCGTGTACAAAATGAAGGGTTGATGGTAATCTGGATATGCCAGGATCTCTTCTCCTGTCAGTGCCCACTTCAACTTCTTAAAGGACTCTTCTCTCTCATCACTCCACTGGAAAGGAGGATTTCGGGCTGCAGACTTCTTTGACTGTCCTACCAGGATGTCTTGTAGGGGAGCTGCTAGCTTCGTGAACCCTTTTATAAATCTTCTATAGTAGCCTACCAGTCCCAGGAATTGCCTCACCTCTTTCACGCTGGTGGGTCTCGGCCAATCTCTTATCACGGTAACTTTTTCAGGATCTGGTGCTACCCCTTCTGAGCTCACGACATGTCCCAGGTACTGTACCCTTGGCTTTAGAAGGTGACACTTGGATGGCTTGATTTTCATGCCGTATCCGGATAAGGCTTCAAACACTTCTGCCAGGTCTTGTAGATGCTGTTCATAGGTCTTGGAGTAGACTATGACGTCATCCAGGTACAGGAGGACAGTTTCAAAGTTCTTATGTCCTAGGCAGCACTCCATCATTCGCTGGAAGGTTCCAGGTGCGTTGCAGAGTCCAAACGGCATACAATTGAACTCACAGAGGCCCATCGGCGTGGTGAATGCTGTCTTCTCCTTATCAGCCTCTGCCACAGGAACTTGCCAATACCCACTAGTCAGATCTAGGGTGGAAAAGTAAGTAGCGGATTTTAATGCAGCCAATGACTCTTCTATCCTAGGTAATGGGTATGCATCCTTGTGTGTAATGCGGTTGATCTGTCGGTAGTCTACACACATCCTCATGGTCCCATCTTTTTTCTTAACTAGCACTAGTGGGGCTGCCCAGGGGCTACAACTGTCTCTTATTACCCCTGCTTCTTTCATTTCTTTGAGCATGTCTTTGGCGCATTGGTAGTGAGCTGGTGGTACTGGTCTATACCTCTCCTTTATGGGTGGATGGTTACCTGTGGGTATAGTGTGCTCTACCCCTTTGATCTGCCCAAAGTCTAATGGGTGTTTGCTGAATATTTGTTCATATTCATTCACTACCCTGTATACTCCATGCTTTTGATGGGATGGTGTAGAATCGGTACCTACATGTAGCTTTTGGCACCAATCCTCCAGCTTTCCCTCTGAGCCATTGTCCTCCGCCTGATTTGACGGCTTCAAGGGCTCAACGGTGGTGATGGCGTTGTTATCAACCGTATATAGCTTAGCCATGGTAGCATACTTAGGTAGGGTGACCTCATCTTCCCCACAATTTAGAAGGCGTATTGGCACTCTCCCCCTGTGTACCTCAACTATTCCTCTGGCCGTCAGTACAGTGGGCCTACTGTCTGAGTACACGGGTTCTACCAGGGCCTGATAGTCTCGCCCTCTGATGCCTATTGCGGCTCTACACCAGACCAGCATTTCTGTTTTGGGAGGAATTACAATAGGTATTGGGTCACTTACCCTTGCACTGCCAATTTCACCTCCTGACATTTCTACCTGCTGCTTCAGCATTAAGGCTTTAATTTCCTTCTGCAGGAGTCTCTGTTGCCCAGGTTTGGCAGTCTCGACGATCTGCTGCAAGACAGTAATTACCTCTGCAAAACAATTTTCAATTACATTCATTCCTAGCAGCATAGTTGGTTCACGTTCTCGTCGGTCAACATCAACAATGATAATACCCTGATTCTGCAATTCTACTCTCCCAATCTTAATGGTCATTTCTCTGAAACCAACCTGTGGTACTAATTCACCATTGCTAGCCCATATATTCAATGCAACATTAGATGGACCACTGCTAACGTCTGAATCAGCCCAGTACCTCTTATAAAGGACATGCGGAATTGATGATATTTGGGAACCAGTGTCCAGCAAGGCGTTGAGCGGAATGCCATCCAGCACGATGGGGATGACTGGACGTCCCCCCACATACTTGTCGTGCCAGGGTGAAGGACCTTGAGAGTTCATTCCTGAGGAGCGGCCCGCCTCCCCAGGGAATCCCCATTTAAAGCACATTCACGGGCAAAGTGACCTGGCTCCTTGCAACGGCGGCAAATGGGCTGTCCATCCGGCTGGTAGCGGTCGCTGGGTCGTCCTCTCGTCGCTTGGTATCTCCTAGGCCTCATCCACGGGACATCCTCCTTGCTGGTCGCCATCTCAATCTTGGGTGCAGACTTGGATCCACGCAGCTCCTGGACGATTCTAGCCATGGAAGCAACAGTGTCTGTCAGGGCATCAAGCCTTTGATGGAGAGCCTCATTAGTGATCGGCTCCAGGTGGTTAGCAGCAGCCGCTGACATGGCCGATGTCACCGGTACTACTGGCTGCTGGGGTGCCACTGTAAGGTGTTGAACAGAGTCTATATCCTGCGGCTCCTCCACCTGCTGGAGGCGGATGGCTCTATCCTTTAGCTGGGCAAATGTTAGTCCTGGATCCTGGATCACCATCATGCTCAGTTGTCCCCGGTGGGAAGGGGATGAGAGTCCATCCAGGAATTGGTCTATCAGCAGCTTATCTGCTCCAGGGGCTAAGGCAGGTTCTGCTAATTTAAGTGCTCTGAGCGCCTCCTGTAAGTTTAAGGCAAAGTCTCTTGCGCTCTCTCTAGGTTTTTGCTTGCATCCAAAGAACCTCATTTTAGCCCGGCTGCCAGCAGTGGATTCAAAAGCTGCTTTTAGTCCAGCTACTATATGCTCTACAGTGTCCTTTGCATCGTCCGGCCAGGATGTAGCCTCCCGCTGGGCATTGCCAGTTAACTGTCCCATAAGCATACCAACACGCTGGGCTTCTGTCAGGGGGTACATGCTGTAGTAGATTTTTAGCTTTCCGATAAAGTCATTAAGTGTGTTGGGCTCACCTGAGTACTGCGGCAGCCACACTGCACCCGGGGTGTACGGCATCAGGAACGGCATGATAGGTGCCGCTGCCCCTCCGGGTACAACAGCGTCTCCCTGCTGCGACATCTTTGCGCCCCCTTAGTTAATTTCACCAGTCTTCTTGACAGCAAGCCTGGGACACTTTTCTGCGTTTTTCGTTCGGGTCGCAGCACCGAGCGCACCTCCTCTGCAAGCGGTGGGCGGAGTCTTAGTTTAGGCGCGATGTTTTCCCGCGCGTAGCAGGTAATGGCGTGATTAAAGATGGCGCCTGGAAAATTTTACCAATGATGTTTATGGATTTTTCCAGGTATCTTTGCAAAGTTTAAAGTCCGTTCTTTGCTGCAACAATTCACAGTGCAAGTCTTTTATGCGATGCAACAAGTCTTTACAGGTGCACGTCACCCGGGTTGCAGCCGGGTCCAGTCCGCATCCTGTTCGTGACGCCAAAGTTGTGTCGCCAGGGGTTAAGGGGATACCCAGAACCGGGCCAAGGGGTTGCTTCTGGAAAGGGGATCACGGTGTCGTGACCCGGTCTGTGCTCCCTGGTTCCACAATAAAAAGGGGGGTTATGTTCGTGACGCCACCCGTGGAATGTGATCAGAGATGACCACCGCTGCTGCAGAACCTCCGGGGTGATGGAAGGCAGCTTGAGATGGGACGGCTCCCCACGGGTAGAGCCTTTTCCCCGGGGCAGTGTGTAAGTCTATGGGGGGAGTGCAAGACACGAGCACAATAAACAGGCAGACTCACGGTTTTGCAGTTTCTTTGTCCTTTACTGTAGATGGCATTCAGCAGAGTACTGTCCACGGAGTCTGTGAGGGGTTCAGGGCTTCTCCCACCCAGCCGGGCCGTTTTGGCTTCCTTGCCTGCACTGTGTGTCTGTGGCCCTGCTGCTGCGTGAACTATGCAGCCGGCCCTGTGCTCCTCGGTACCGACCTGACAGGCAACTCGAGTCCTTACTTGTATGTTCCTGAACTCTGCGCTTGTTGCTTGTGTCTGTGGTACAGGTGAAAGATCTGGAATCTTCACTTCTCTGGTGGTAACTGTGCAGCATGTAACCTGCAGTCTCGGATCCAGCATCCGTTCTTGTGCTCCACTGGGATGAGCTCAGCAATGCTCTGTCTCCCAGGAATGTTCTCTGTGTAATCTGTCTCCTTTCCTCAGACCCTCAGCTAGGCCTGGAATTGGTCAGTGGATCCTGAGGTGAGCTAAAGCCAGCTTCCAACCTACAGATCCTTTCTCCTCAGTCCTCTGCACTGAACTTCCAAACTGAAACTACTTCTGACCATTTCCTCCCCCCCCACCAGAATATACAGGGAAGCAGCTTGGTCTCCCCCTTCTGGCCAGGAGGTCTTGGTGTTGTGTGTGGGGAGTTAACCCTTTGTGTTGTTACTGTGGCAACCCTGGGGTGCCACACTAGCGATGTTGTTTAGTGTGACATCCAGCAACAACGCTGGTAACCAATGTAAATATCGGGTAACCAAGAAGCCCTTCCCTTGGTTACCCGATATTTACCTTTGTTACCAGCGTCCGCCGCTCTAGCTGTCAGTGCCGGCTCCTGCTCTGTGCACATGTAGCTGCAGTACACATCGGGTAATTAACCCCATGTGTACTGTAGGTAGGAGAGCAGGGAGCCAGCGCTAAGCAGTGTGCGCGGCTCCCTTCTCTTTGCACATGAAGCTGCAGTACACATCGGGTAATTAACCCCATGTGTACTGTGGCTAGGAGTGCAGGGAGCCAGCGCTAAGCGGTGTGCGCTGGTAACGAAGGTAAATATCAGGTTGGTTACCCGATATTTACCTTAGTTACCAAGCGCAGCATGCTTCCACGTGTAGCGACGCTCCAGCGATCCCTGCCAGGTCAGGTTGCTGGTGGGATTGCTGGAGCGTCGCTTAGTGTGACATCTCACCAGCGACCTCCTAGCAACTTACCAGCGATCCCTATCAGGTTGTATCGTTGTTGGGATCGCTGGTAAGTTGTTTAGTGTGACTGGGCCTTAACTGACTGAGACTAACCTGCATTTTCAGTCTGTAAGTAAATCGCAATCTGATTAGGCCTTTTTCTGTCCACTGTCTGGCTACTTCTAAAGGACTTATAACTGGATTTTATTGACCTCATAGCAACAGAAAACCTTCCTAATCAGCACTTCTTGTACCAACACAATCATTTAAAAAAGCTGTGAAAGTACCTGTAGACATAGCTGAAGGGTATTATAGGGAAGCCTATGCTAACATGCATAACGCCAGTAGCCCTCTCTCTGAGTCTGTAATTTTTCGTGAAATGGTAGAAGGCCTTTTTATTTATGACAAATCATATTGCAGAGTGTTCAAATTACCAAGGACATGAGTATTTCAGGAAATGCAACTCAAATAAGATTCTCCGCATGACATTCCAGGAGGGATTTTCCGATTGTTGATTCCAATATTATTCCCAATTACCCCTACCCTGTATAAATAATACATGGACACTGCTTTCAACTTGGTAGAAATGGCCACAGTAGCCCTTTATTGCCTATTGTTTACACACTAACACAAAGGGGGCGCCGTCCAATGGGCGTCCCCAACATTTAAAAATAGGTAATACCATAATAATAATGCAGTATGTAATACAATATGTAACCCTGGGTAGGCCCAGTCCAGAAACCACCTTCCATCACCAAAACATGATCCCTGGCCGCAACACACACCGGGCCGGAGATGAGGTATTAATCATCTGGGGATCAATAATCCCACTTTACAGGACCCATGCCTGCAAGATCCCTGTAACCGGAGCCACTATATCCTACAAGTGACTTTTCAATCAAATAACATTATCCGTTGAACCGCTTCTGGACCAGACCTACCCCGCCATAAGTCCGGTCCAGAAGCCATACTCCACCGGAACACAATCCCTGGCCGCAACACACCGACCCAGAGATACGAGGCATTAATCACCTGTGGATTAAAACCCCCAAGAAGCAGCAATCATTAACTGTGCCTCAAACCCTACACCTTACTCTTTACCTCCAACCCAATATTATCCCCGGCCGCAAACCTCCAGCCCAGAGATGTGCGGCATCAATCACCTACGGATCAATCCCCCATGTGCATAACAGTAACTGTGAACTCAAAAGCTTAAAGCCAGTTAGTGACTTTAATCTAACAAACATCCCAGGCCACAACCACCAGCCCAGAGATAAGAGGTATCAATCACCTACAGATGAAAACCCCCATACCTTGCAGAACCCCGTACCTGCACTGCACCTGTATCCAGAACCATCAATCCAACTAGTGACTCCTGCGATAACCATTTCACTAAAATGGATCACTGACCGTAACAACGGTCCCATATATAAATGAGGTATTGGTCAACAAAAGGAGTAATACCCTTACCCAAACCAAAAAACTCCCGGGCTTTCAATTACCTGCCACCTGAGTCACCATACCCAACCTGTGACTCCCCGGCAGCCATCAATTCTTTAATATATAACCCTTGGCAACAACACTGATCCATATATGAGGCATTATTCACCAACGGAGCAATACCTCCACCCTGCAGACAACCTTGCACCTGCAAGTCACCAGTAACCGGAGCCACTGTACCTTCCTCAGTGGCTCTCCATACAAACACCAGTAACCATTAGAGCTCCTCTGGACCAGACCTACCCCCGCTGCTGTGAAAAAGGACATAATCCTCGTTATTTATGCTGACCATTCACATATACATCATATACAGTCATATGAAAAAGTTTGGGCACCCCTATTATTGTTAATGTTTTTTCTTTATAACAATTTGGGTTTTTGCAACAGCTATTTCAGTTTCATATATCTAATAACTGATGGACTGAGTAATATTTCTGGATTGAAATGAGGTTTATTGTACTAACAGAAAATGTGCAATCCGCATTTAAACTAAATTTGACCGGTGCAAAAGTATGGGCACCCTTATCAATTTCTTGATTTGAACACTCCTAACTACTTTTTACTGACTTACTAAAGCACTAAATTGGTTTTGTATCCTCATTGAGCTTTGAACTTCATAGGCAGGTGTATCCAATCATGAGAAAAGGTATTTAAGGTGGTCACTTGCAAGTTGTTCTCCTATTTGAATCTCCTATGAAGAGTGGCATCATGGGCTCCTCAAAACAACTCTCAAATGATCTGAAAACAAAGATTATTCAACATAGTTGTTCAGGGGAAGGATACAAAAAGTTGTCTCAGAGATTTAAACTGTCAGTTTCCACTGTGAGGAACATAGTAAGGAAATGGAAGAACACAGGTACAGTTCTTGTTAAGCCCAGAAGTGGCAGGCCAAGAAAAATATCAGAAAGGCAGAGAAGATGAATGGTGAGAACAGTCAAGGACAATCCACAGACCACCTCCAAAGACCTGCAGCATCATCTTGCTGCAGATGGTGTCGATGTGCATCGGTCAACAATACAGCGCACGTTGCACAAGGAGAAGCTGTATGGGAGAGTGATGCGAAAGAAGCCATTTCTGCAAGCACACCACAAACAGAGTCGCCTGAGGTATGCAAAAGCACATTTGGACAAGCCAGTTACATTTTGGAAGAAGGTCATGTGGACTGATGAAACAAAGATTGAGTTGTTTGGTCATACAAAAAGGCATTATGCATGGAGGCAAAAAAACCCACGGCATTCCAAGAAAAGCACTTGCTACCCACAGTAAAATTTGGTGGAGGTTCCATCATGCTTTGGGGCTGTGTGGCCAATGCTGGTATCGGGAATCTTGTTAAAGTTGAGGGTCGCATGGATTCAACTCAGTATCAGCAGATTCTTGACAATAATGTGCAAGAATCAGTGACGAAGTTGAAGTTACGCAGAGGATGGATATTTCAGCAAGACAATGATCCAAAACACCGCTCCAAATCTACTCAGGCATTCATGCAGAGGAACAATTACAATATTCTGGAATGGCCATCCCAGTCCCCAGACCTGAATATCATTGAAAATCTGTGGGATGATTTGAAGCGGGCTGTCGATGCTCGGCGACCATCAAACTTAACTGAACTGGAATTGTTTTGTAAACAGGAATGGTCAAATATACCTTCATCCAGGAACTCATTAAAAGCTACAGCTTTTCTGCTCGTACCGTTTAACCCCTTAAATGGCGCTGTCAATATGTGACAGCGCCATTATAAGCACGATCGCGGTAAACATTTACTTACCGCCCGATACCGGAAGTCACGTGACGCGATCATGTGACTTCCGATAGTTGTCATGGTAGCACAGGGTCATGTGATGACTCCTGTACTACACATGAATTGCTTTCACTTTCGCTGTGCCAGCGGCACAGCAAAAGAGAAAGAGAGCGTATCTGCTGTTTACAGCTGTATAGCTGTGATCAGCAGATAGTGCAGAGCGATCGGAATGCTGATCGCAATAGCCCCCTAGGGGGACTAGTAAAATAAAAAAAAATTAAAAAAAAGTTTTAAATAATTAAAAAAAACAAAAAAACCTAAAAGTTCAAATCACCCCCCATTCGCCCCATTGAAAATTAAAGGGTTAAAAAAATAAAAAATATACACACATTTGGTATTGCCGCACTCAGAAACGCCCGATCTATCAAAATATAAAATCAATTAATCTGATCAGTATACGGCGTAGCGGCAAAAAAATTCCAAACGCCAAAACGACGTTTTTTTGTCGCCACAACTTTTGCGCAAAATGCTATAAGAGGCGATCAAAACGTAGCATCTGCGCAAAAATGGTACCGTTAAAAACGTCAGCTCGAGACGCAAAAAATAAGCTGTCACTGAGCCATAGATCCCGAAAAATGAGAACGCTACGGGTCACGGAATATGGCGTAAAACGTGCGCCACTTTTTTCGGTCAAACTTCCGATTTTTTTTAACCCCTTATATAAAAGTAAACCTATACATGTTTGGTGTCTACAAGCTCGCACTGACCTGAGGCATCACACCCATACATCAATTTTACCATATAGTGAACACAGTGAATAAAATATCTCAAAAACAATAGTGCTATCGCACTTTTTTTGCAATTTTTCTGCATTTGGAATTTTTTTGCCGTTTTCCAGTACACTATATGGTAAAAATTATGATTTCATTTAAAAGTACAGCTTGTTCCGCAAAAAATGAGCCCTCACATGACCATATTGACTGAAAAATAAAAAAGTTACGTCTCTCAGAAAAAGAATGGCGAAAAAAAAAACGGAAAGCGAAAAATCGGTTGGTCGTGAAGGTGTTAATAGGGGCGCCCAAACTTTTTCATATGACTGTATGTACTAGATTGCTCTACCTGCTGCTATTTTAAATTGGTCTGTTATAAGTTATAGGAATAAAGTTAAGTTTTAGCAGTCTTTAGTTAGGGTACCTCCAGTTGCCCTTTGGGCAAATAGTGTTTATTATAGTAACCCTATGCTGATTGAGCGTATAGATTGAGGTTTCAGTGTTTGTGGTTAAAAATATGGGCACCTTGGTTATGAATGAAGATATAGCGAAAAAGAGCGTGACATCTAAGGAACAAAATAACAAAATCTTCTGTATTGCTTTACAAAAATGGATAGAAAACATTTGCAATGGAAAAGGTCCACATTATAGCCATAGAGGACTGACGCCTTTCCAGTGAAACAATAACACCCTTACTCATAGTCTGAATCAAGGAATCATGGGGAAGTATATAAAACACATGGTTACGGTACTTAACAGACATAATTATTTCAAGCTCTGGTGTATCTCTGCACTAATACATTACATTGAGTGACATGTATTCATGTGAAAGTTCACTCACTTAATGTGATGGGGTTACTCACTTAGCTTGCTTCTTAGAGGTAGCATATAGAGATGAGTGATCCTGATCGGCAAAGATCAAAAAATGTTAAAATTGTATGATTTTTGGTAGGTTTGAATCGGCATCTGACATCTGATTATTTACCGCAAAAGTCGGCAATTTTGCCAAGGATCGGTAAATGTTCAGATGGAAAAAAACATCCTCTCCCTGCCCATCACAGCCAAATCAAGTATTGGCTACTGTAATAAAAAAAGGAAGCAAAGGGTTAAAGCAGTATATACTTACTGAGTCTCCCCATGGCTGCAGTACTACTTCCGGGACCGATAATTATCCCTCATCCATATTCACTGCTTTCCCCTTTTACCGGCATCTCTAATTGGCTGCACTCAAACCCCGCTCTCAGACAGCAACAGTGATTCCTTGGAATTAAAGATACTGTGTGCAGGTCTTGGTATAAAATAAATAAATAAAACTATTGGCAAAGGGTTCCTCTATATTATGATACCAGAGCACAGATAAAGCCACGGCTACAGGCTGCAGCACCAGATGAGCATTTATTTTGGCTGTGTATCAATATTGGAGGAACAGTATATAGCTTTTTTAAAATTATTTAAATAAATTTAAAAAACTGGATGGTGTTCCCCCTAATTTTAATACCCAGCCAAGATAAAGCCCAACAACTGGGGGCTGGTATTCTCAGGCTGGGGAGACCCATGGTTATTGAGCCCTTTTAGCCTAAAAATAGCAGTCTGCAGCAGACCAAGATTGTCGCATCCATTAGACACTTTACCTGGCTCTTCCCGATTACCCTGGTGAGGTGGGAATTGGGGTAATAAGAGGTTAATCACAGCTCAAAGCTGCCACTTAGCCCTAGAGTAGTAATGGGAGGCATCTCTGAGACACCCTCTCTAATACTAATCTGTAAATAAAAAGAAATAAACACAAACACCAAAAAAATGCTTTATTTGAAATAAAATACAAAAATCCACCCTCTTTCACCACTTTATTAATCCCCAAATGACCCAAGTCCAACATAATCCACACGATGTCCCACGATGATTCCAGCTCTGCTACATCTGAGCTAACAACACATTGCCATAGAATATGACTGTGAGTTCAGGCAGACACTGAGCCCCGCGATGAACGGTGATGTCACTCAGGTTAATTGCGGTCACAACTGGAGGTTTCCATGGCCCTCCACCTGTGACCACAGGTAATGTGACCATAATGAATTCTCACTGAGTTCACAGACCTGCATCTTCTGGCAGAAAACAGCAGTTTTTTTGCCAAATGCATTCGGTCATGTTCTATGCTCTACATTGTGAGTTCAGATGTAGCAGAGCTGGAATCATCATGGGACCTCATGTGGATTACATTGGACCTGGGTGTTTTGGGGGTTAATAAATTGGTAAAAGAAGGAAGGTTTTCATTTTGTTTTTTTAAAAAAAGGATTTTTCTGTGTGTTTGCGTTTATTTCTTTTTACTTATAGGATTAGTGGTGGGGGTGTCTCATAGACCTCATACTGATCATTAATTAAACTCTTATTACCACGATTGCCGCCACATCAGGGCAATCGTGTAGAGCCGGGTAAAGTGCTGGGATTGTCACATCTAATGGATGCAGCAATTCCAGGTGGCTGCAAACTGCTATTTTTAGGCTGTGGGACTCAATAACCATAAGTCTCCCAGCCTGAGAATATCAGCCCCCAAGCTGTCTGGCTTTATCTTAGGTTGGTATCAAAATTGTGGGGAAAGGCACACCATTTTTTTAAATGATTTATTTACTTAAATAATTTATTTTAAAAAGCCAAATGCGGTTCCTCTTATTTTGATACACAGCAAAGATAAGCGCATGGTTGGGGGCTGCAGCCTGTAGCTGTGGATTTATCTGTGCTGGTATCAATATAGGGGGACCCTACACCAATTGTTCAATTTATTTATTTATTTATCACCAATATTATTTGTGATTCCAACCAATCACAGATGCTGTCTCAGAGGGTGGAGGCGTGGTCGCTGCAGCAGCGGGTACTCTGTAAATATGTACTACTCCCTTTTCTAATTTTCTTTCTTTTACAGCCCTCCTACACCACTTTAAAACACATCACTTTTGCCTCCCATTGAATTTAATGGGTTCACCTAGGAAAGACGATCTGATCGATGATCTCAGGCGAGCTCGGCGATCCTGTACCAATCCGATCCTTGGTAGGATTGCTCATCTCTAGTAGCATACCGGAACACATTTATTAAAAGTCCAGCAGGTTTACTGCAACACACACAAACCGCACTTCTGGTACATAACACACATGGATTTCTAGCCCGTTACAATCGCGGTATGCCTGCACAGGTTTGAATACACTATTCAAATATCCCAGTGGCGCTATGTCTGCCTCCACTCACTGACCCCCGCCAGTATGCACACCCCTCTCCAGAAGTACCTTTCTGAAAGGCTTCAAACCTCTAATCCACAGTCCTTGTCAGGACAAACAAATCCTTCTTTCTTGCAAAGGACTCCTTCCTGGAGACATCACAGTTTTCTCACTCTGACCCGGACCATGAACATGTGACAAACAGACAGTCTCCACCTTAACATATGAGGCAGACCCATAAGCGGAAGTATGTGGATAGCCAGAGCCTCCTGTCTTTCCAGCTATCCGTAAAACCTCCTTGACCCGATACACTCTAACAAGACTAATAGCACTATAAGTGGCAAAAAGGACATCCAGGTTTACATCTCTTCAGTGATACATACTGGCCGCCTTGTTACAATATTATATATATATATATACAGCGGCTCTAATATATAAACGACAAATCATGTCTAACATTTTTAAGGTTTATATTTAGTAAGCTTCTCTCAAAAATTATTGTTTATTCGAATTGTCACCTGTAATTGATTTATTCACTTTTTCAATCTGATTCATAGATTAAAATAATAATGTCTGTAATGTATTCACATATAATTGGTTTATATACTCTCCCATGATTTTTTGATTCAAACTTTAGGTAAGGGTGTTATTGTTACTCTGAAATCTTATCAGTCTTTCATGACTATCATGTGAATTTTTTCCATTGCAAACGTTTATCCATTTTTGTAATGAAGATTTTTTTATTTTATTCCTTGGATGTGCCAATTTTTTCCTCAGTATTTGAGAATTGTACGGTCTGCTGGAGCAATGGCACACATAAACACTAAGCCTGGAAACACTACATGGACTATGGATGTGCAGAATCTTCCTATCAAATTCTGTGCATGAAAGAGGATATTCTGACAGGCACCTGGGGGTCTGGGATCGTTATTCGTTACTGCAGGAAATTTTACATTTTGTTTTGCTGCCCTCCGGATGCTACAATATAAACAGACTGATGAAAGCCTGTGATCTGTATTCTGAACAGGGTTGTTGTCAGTGGATCATTAGCAGGCTGCCATATTCTGCAGGTCAGTGGTGGAGAATTTGATTCCCAGTGGAGATTTTAAAGGATAGAATTATTCATACATAAAATACTTTTAGTCTAGACTTTGGCTTCCAGAATTTCAAAATGACCTAAAGAAATACAACAATAAATGTGATAAGTGGTGTTTTTCCCAATAAAAAAAAAACATATCAGTTTGTCGAGGATTAATGAAAAAAGCAATCTAACATCCTTAATTGTTGAATTTACAGTTTCGTAGAAGCTACTACTGTGTTACACTCGCCAGTGTTGAGACAACAAGTGGGAATGGACCCATTGGATCACAGAGGGGACCCAGGCTTACTCTAAATGGGAGGGGCTTAACTAAGTGTCTACTGGGTGTACATCAGAGCCTCAAATCGTGAGGATGGGCTTGGCTGCCAGTAGTCGCCAGGTGCTACTCCCAGGGCAGTGTCCGGGACAGTGGGAGCTAACCACCATAAAAGGGACGGACTCCGGTATGGACAGGCATAGTCTCTGGTGCTGCCAGGACAGCTGATGCAGACAGGACAACTGGTGCAGGTTTGAATGGTGGATATGGCAGATACAGGGAGATACAGTGGAGAGAGGCCTGTAATTGACAACATAGGTAGACAACAGCTACGAGAGACAAAATGAGAAAACAAATCCAGAAAATCATCTTGTCTGATTTGGCAAGATTTTTTTTTTTTTACAAATTGTAGTCGAAAATAAGTTTTTGGTCAATAAAAAAAGTTCATCTCAATATTTTGTTATATACTCTTTGTTGGCAATGACAGAGGTCAAACGTTTTCTGTAAGTCTTCACAAGGTTGGCACACACTGTTGGTGTTATGTTGGCGAATTCCTCCATGCAGACCTCCTCTAAAGCAGTGATGTGTTGCGCCTGTCGCTGGGCAACATGGACTTTCAACTCCCTCCAAAGGCTTTCTATTGGGTTGAGATCTGCAGACTGGCTAGGCCACTCCAGGATCTTCCTATGCTTCGTATGAAGCCATTGCTTTGTTGCCCTGGTGGTGTGTTTAGGATCATTATCATGCTGAGAGACCCAGCCACGCTTCATCTTCAATGCCCTTGCTGATGGAAGGAGGTTTGCACTCAGAATCTCACGATACATGGCCCTTTCTTTCGTGTACATGAATCAGTTGTCCTGGTCCCTTTGCAGAGAAACAGTCCCAAAGCATGATGTTGCCACCCCTATGCTTCACAGTAGGTATGGTGTTCTTTGGATGCAACTCAGCATTCTGTCTCCTCCAAACACGACAAGCTGTGTTTCTACCAAATAGTTCTACTTTGGTTTCATCAGACCATATGACATTCTCCCAATACTCTTCTGGATAATCCAAATGCTTTCTAGCAAATTTCAGACGGGCCCGGACATGTACTGGCTTAAGCAGTGAAACACGTCTTGCACTGCAGGATCTGAGTCCCTGGTGGAATAGTGTGTTACTGATGGTAGACTTTCTTATGGTGGTCTCAGCTCCATGCAGGTCATTCACTAGGTCCCCCCATGTGGTTCTGGTATTTTTGCTCACCGTTCTTGTGATCATTTTGACCCCACGGGGTGAGATCTTGCATGGAGCCCCAGATCGAGGGAGATTATCAGTGGTCTTGTATGTCTTCCATTTTCTTATTATTGCTCCAACAGTTGTCACACCAAGCTACTTGCCTATTGCAGATTCAGTCTTCACAGCCTTGTGCAGGGCTACAATTTTGCTTCTGGTGTCCTTTAACAGCTCTTTAGTCTTCATCATAGTGGAGTTTGGAGTGTGACTGTTTGAGGTTGTGGACAGGTGTCTTATATAATGATAACAAGTTCAAACAGGTGCCATTACTACAGGTAATGAGTGGAGGACAGAGGAGCCTTTTAAATAAGAAGTTACAGGTCTATGAGAGCCAGAAATCTTGCATGTTTTTAGATGACTAAATACTTATTTTCCCCCATAGTTTGCAAAAAAATCTTGCCAACTCAGACAAGGTGATTTTCTGGATTTGTTTTCTCATTTTGTCTCTGATAGTTGTGGTCTACCTATGATGTTAATTATAGGCTTCTCATCTTTTTAAGTGGGAGAACTTGCACAATTGGTGGCTGACTGAATACTTTTTTTCCCCACTATCAACGGGTCCTGACAACTAGCTAACAGGACAATAACAAACTAACTGACTATGTTGCTCAGGTACTTCCTCTAGTGTGAGGGATGACTTAAGTACCTGGTTCCCTTCAAACATAGAATGAGACGCACTTTTGGGTATTAGTGTGCTGGGCCTTTATGAGGGAGAATCTGCGTGCGCTTGCGCACTATGTACCCTCCTGGGGGACCCATGTGGTGTGCACAGGCCTCAGGAGAAGGAGGCAAAAGGAGAGCTGTGGGGAAGAGCCATGGGGAATCATGGGAGTGTGTGGTTTGGCCACAGAGGTCAGTCGGCATCTCTGAAAGTGGGGATATGCAGGGCCTTGCAGTTAACCAACTCTTTATTCCCCCTCTTTGCCAGGCCTGAAAGAACTTTCTTCTCTAGAACGATATCCTCATAGTTGATAGGTGTAAGAATGATTGGTGGAAGAGGTAGGCCAGATGGCTGCTGCTTGGGAACCCTTTTCCCGAATGGCAGATGGAACTGGTTTAGCCATCTCAGAATATTCAGGGACACATTGGGATTAATTTCTCCTGTTGAAGTCAACATCATCAGGCCAGCATCCAGGGAGCAGCTCCAGATGGCAAGATGGTATCTTAGAAGACCTGGATGAAGGAGCAAGCACTAATCAGAAACTTCTTGTGGCAATTCTGCCCCCAACAGAGCACCAGATTTCACGTCCAGAGGAGGCTCATAAGTACGGTGCCAAAGCAGACCCAGTAGAAATGGACAAGACAAGGTTAGAAGCACCAGAAAGCAGATCCTCTCAATGTGCGAAGTTCCCACACGTAGCTGCACAGGTTCAGAAATGAAGAGTACGGGTTCTGACAAGAGTACTCCATCAACAGACAAAACAGACAAGGGACTCTGAAGATGTTGGATGTGAATCTGATATCGATCCACCACATCTTGTTATATGAAGTTTCCAGCTGATCCTGAACTTAGATGAGCCATCTCAAAGAACCAAATTCTTCCATACGATATGGACACGGACAGGGTCAATGAAGAAAAGAGACTATTTTAGCTGAGGGTGGCCACTCCTACCGGCCCAAGGAAAGAGGATTCCGGGTGCACAGGACAAGCATGGATAAAGTGAGCAGTTATATCAGTCAATCATTGTTATATAAATATATTGATCTCCTCTTATCATATTAGACTTTAATGGCTTGGGGTAATGAAATGCAAACAGGCACGGAGATAGAAAAACTACCAGAAACCATTTAAGATATTATTGATAGAAAATATTTACATGTTTGTGTACAAGGCAACTGTAATTTATCTAGCTTTGATTTTTTTCATTTTAACTAAATGAATAAAATAACTAGGTCAAAGAGTAAGATAACATCCCCTCTGCCCCTCCCCATGTTGCTTAGATAGCAAGCTCTGATGACCACTTTTACTAGAATTGTTACCTTTTTAATCAAAAATACCAGCAAAAGTAAGAAAAGTGATACATTTTAGTGATGTGGCATAACGAGGGTAGCAATTTTACAGTAAGATATAGAATTCAGTATAACAGGCACAAATAGCAATATTCATCTCTCTAGCAACCTTGATTTTTTTTATGTTAAGCATAAGGATAGTCATGGACAGTAATTTAGCTTACGTACAGTTAGGTCCAGAAATATTTGGACAGTGACACAATTTTCGCGAGTTGGGCTCTGCATGCCACCACATTGGATTTGAAATGAAATCTCTACAACAGAATTCAAGTGCAGATTGTAACGTTTAATTTGAAGGTTTGAACAAAAATATCTGATAGAAATTGTAGTAATTGTACACATTTCTTTACAAACACTCCACATTTTAGGAGGTCAAAAGTAATTGGACAAATAAACCAAACCCAAACAAAATATTTTTATTTTCAATATTTTGTTGCGAATCCTTTGGAGGCAATCACTGCCTTAAGTCTGGAACCCATGGACATCACAAAACGCTGGGTTTCCTCCTTCTTAATGCTTTGCCAGGCCTTTACAACCGCAGCCTTCAGGTCTTGCTTGTTTGTGGGTCTTTCCGTCTTAAGTCTGGATTTGAGCAAGTGAAATGCATGCTCAATTGGGTTAAGATCTGGTGATTGACTTGGCCATTGCAGAATGTTCCACTTTTTTGCACTCATGAACTCCTGGGTAGCTTTGGCTGTATGCTTGGGGTCATTGTCCATCTTTACTATGAAGCGCCGTCCGATCAACTTTGCGGCATTTGGCTGAATCTGGGCTGAAAGTATATCCCGGTACACTTCAGAATTCATCCGGCTACTCTTGTCTGCTGTTATGTCATCAATAAACACAAGTGACCCAGTGCCATTGAAAGCCATGCATGCCCATGCCATCACGTTGCCTCCACCATGTTTTACAGAGGATGTGGTGTGCCTTGGATCATGTGCCGTTCCCTTTCTTCTCCAAACTTTTTTCTTCCCATCATTCTGGTACAGGTTGATCTTTGTCTCATCTATCCATAGAATACTTTTCCAGAACTGAGCTGGCTTCATGAGGTGTTTTTCAGCAAATTTAACTCTGGCCTGTCTATTTTTGGAATTGATGAATGGTTTGCAACTAGATGTGAACCCTTTGTATTTACTTTCATGGAGTCTTCTCTTTACTGTTGATTTAGAGACAGATACACCTACTTCACTGAGAGTGTTCTGGACTTCAGTTGATGTTGTGAACGGGTTCTTCTTCACCAAAGAAAGTATGCGGCGATCATCCACCACTGTTGTCATCCGTGGACGCCCAGGCCTTTTTGAGTTCCCAAGCTCAGCAGTCAATTCCTTTTTTCTCAGAATGTACCCGACTGTTGATTTTGCTACTCCAAGCATGTCTGCTATCTCTCTGATGGATTTTTTCTTTTTTTTCAGCCTCAGGATGTTCTGCTTCACCTCAATTGAGAGTTCCTTAGACCGCATGTTGTCTGGTCACAGCAACAGCTTCCAAATGCAAAACCACACACCTGTAATCAACCCCAGACCTTTTAACTACTTCATTGATTACAGGTTAACGAGGGAGACGCCTTCAGAGTTAATTGAAGCCCTTAGAGTCCCTTGTCCAATTACTTTTGGTCCCTTGAAAAAGAGGAGGCTATGCATTACAGAGCTATGATTCCTAAACCTTTTCTCCGATTTGGATGTGAAAACTCTCATATTGCAGCTGGGAGTGTGCACTTTCAGCCCATATTATATATATAATTGTATTTCTGAACATGTTTTTGTAAACAGCTAAAATAACAAAACTTGTGTCACTGTCCAAATATTTCTGGACCTAACTGTATAAAAGGGACCATTTGGTTTTAATTAAGATGTCCAACATTTCACAGATACCATAATGGAAACCAAACAAACCCCATCATCATTAAAGGAATGCATCTGATGAGGTATTTGCACCTGTTAAAGGGAACCTGTTCTCAGAATGTACCCGACTGTTGATTTTGCTACTCCAAGCATGTCTGCTATCTCTCTGATGGATTTTTTCTTTTTTTTCAGCCTCAGGATGTTCTGCTTCACCTCAATTGAGAGTTCCTTAGACCGCATGTTGTCTGGTCACCGCAACAGCTTCCAAATGCAAAACCACACACCTGTAATCAACCCCAGACCTTTCAACTACTTCATTGATTACAGGTTAACGAGGGAGACGCCTTCAGAGTTAATTGAAGCCCTTAGAGTCCCTTGTCCAATTACTTTTGGTCCCTTGAAAAAGAGGAGGCTATGCATTACAGAGCTATGATTCCTAAACCTTTTCTCCGATTTGGATGTGAAAACTCTCATATTGCAGCTGGGAGTGTGCACTTTCAGCCCATATTATATATATAATTGTATTTCTGAACATGTTTTTGTAAACAGCTAAAATAACAAAACTTGTGTCACTGTCCAAATATTTCTGGACCTAACTGTATAAAAGGGACCATTTGGTTTTAATTAAGATGTCCAACATTTCACAGATACCATAATGGAAACCAAACAAACCCCATCATCATTAAAGGAATGCATCTGATGACGTATTTGCACCTGTTAAAGGGAACCTGTCAGGTGTAATATGCACTCAGAACCACGAGCAGTTCTGAGAGCATGATGCTAATTTCTGCCTAAGCGTCCCTGTATACACTAGCATAGATAAAGACTGAATGAATCAAGCAGCATACAAGGTTATCCTGGAAAAACGGTTGGTTTCTTCTGCTCAGGTAATGTTCCCCAACTCTGAGGACTGGTTTTTCCAGCAGGACAATGCGCCATGCCACACAGCTAGGTCAATCAATGTGTGGATGAAGGACCACCACATCAAAACCCTGTCATGGCCAGCCCAATCTCCAGACCAGAACTCCATTGAAAACCTCTGGAATGTAATCAAGAGGAAGATGGGTAGTCACAAGCCATCAAACAAAGAAGAACTGCATACATTTTTATGCCAGGAGTGGCATAAGGCCACCCAAAAGCAGTGTGAAAGACTGGTGGAAAGTATGCCAAGACACAGGAAAGCTGTGATTAAAAATCATGGTTATTCCACAAAATATTGATTTCTGAACTCTTCCTGAGTTAAAACATTAGTATTCTTGTTTCTAAATGATTAGACACTTGTTTTCTTTGCATTATTTGAGGTCTGAAAGCAATGCATTTAATGCTTTATTTTGACCATTTCTCATTTTTAAAAAATAAATACAACATATCTTGCTTGGAAATTCGGAGACATGTTGTCAGTAGTTTATAGAATAAAAGAACAATTTACATTTTACTCAAAAATATGCCTATAAAGAGAAAAATCTGAAAAACTGAAAATTTGGAAGTGGTCTCTTAATTTTTGCCAGAGCTGTACATATATTTGGTATCACCGTATTCAGAAATGCCCACTATATCAAAATATAAAATCAATTAATCTGATTGGTAAAGGGCGTAGCTCAAAAAACCCCAAACCAACGACAGAATTCCTTTTTTTTAGCCGCAATATTGCATTAAAATACAATAACAGTTGATAAAATCATCGCATCTACGCAAAAAATGGGATTGTTAAAAACATCAACTCAAGATGGAAAAATTAAGCTGTCACTGAGCCCCAGATCACGAAAATGAGAATGCTACATATATTGGAAAATGGTGCCAAAACCGCAAGTCTTTTTTTTTTCTTTTTTTTTTTCACAAAATCCTGAATTGTTTTTCCTCACTTGGATAAAAGTAAAACTATACATGTTTGATATCTATGAACTCATACTGACCTTGGGAATCATTTTGCCAGGTCAGTTTTGCCATCTAGTGAACGAAGTAAATGAAATTTCCCAAAAAACAATTGTGCAATTGCCCTTTTTTACAATTTCACCGCACTTGGATTTTCTTCCTGTTTTACAGTACAATATGGGTCAAAATGAATGGTGTCATTCAAAAGTACAACTCAGCCCTCATATGGGTATATTGATGGAAAAGTAAAATAGTTATGGCTCTTGGAAGAAGGGGGGGGACGAAAACGTAAAATTGCCGAGTGGTCAAGACATTAATGTAGTCATGGTGATTCTTGTGTTGTTTTCATCATGTGATCTATGGAGCCTTGGTCTCAGAATATTCTCAGAACAAGGCTCCATAGGTCACTCGTGGTTAGCAGCAGGCATGGAGTTTCTCACTCTCGTACATTGGCAGATAGTATCCCACATGGTTAGGATAGATATGCTTGCAGTGACCACTGGCCTTGATGCTAGTTGCTAGGAGAGTTTTGCTGGTAAAAGCTTTTTTTATATCTGCATCTATCCAAAAAGCCTTCCATACAAACCTCAGCCGTATACATACGAGGGAGGTGACATGTAACTTGATCCTGACTTCACCAGTTGTGCTTACACTATGGTGACCTCAGATTACAGGTGTCCTCTCAGTTTAGGAACTGACTATTGTTTTTACCATATTTTCACTGTCGGAATTAAAAATTATAGCTATATTAGTTTCCATGAGTAGATATGGATTTCACATTTGAAAGATAGAATTTTGGGAGGATATCACTGTTTACCTATTTATTTCTGGTATAAACCATAAAGATGAAAAATGCCCTGCAAACAAGGAGTAATTCCCAGATCTAAATGTGAAGTCATATTCCTTTTTTACTTTGGCTGTTATTTTTTGGTGAATAAAGTGACAATTCTAGTAGAAGTAATCGTCAGAGTTGGATGGATGTTTATTTTACCTGATTTGTTGACCCACTTGGGAGGTTTTTTAGGTGGTGCTGTTACCTTACTCTCTTACACATTCCCTTGGGATGGGATAGGGATCAGGATGCAATTGGCCTAATTTGCTTATGGCAGCAAAATATCGGCCTTTAAAGAGAATCTGTCATGTAGAATATGCGTTCTGACCTATCAGCAGACGCATATGTGCCCTAATTACACCTCCCTACCCATCCCAGTGTTGTAAAATTATGTAATATGAAAGTAATAAAAAACGTTATATTGCTTCCATATTTCCTATGTAAATAGCAGAGCTCGTCGCCCTATGGGCGTCACATCGCCCTGTGGGCGTTTGAATACTTTCCATGGTATCACACCTTGTTATTGCTTATTTTAAATTTTTGTAAAAAATAAAAAACTGAAAATTGGGGCGTGCAATATTATTTGGCCCCTTTACTTTCAGTGCCGCAAAGTCACTCCAGAAGTTCATTGAGGATCTCTAAATGATCCAATATTGTCCTAAATGACTGATGATGATAAACATAATCCACCTGTGTGTAATTAAGTCTCCGTATAAATGCACCAGCTCTGTGATAGTCTCAGTGTTCTGTTTAAGGCCATGTGCCCACGGGAGCTTTTTGACGCGGAGTTTGCCGCGGAAAACCTGCGGATTTTTCTGGATTTTCCAGATAAATCCGCAGGTTCTAGCATGTACAGGCACTCCCCATGTTACCCTATGGGACATGGGAAGTGTCTGTGTCCACGCTGCGGAAAGTGCGGCTGCGGAATCTCCTGCGGAGATCCCTCAGCCGCACCTAACTGCATGTCAATTATTCATGCAGATTTACTTGTGGAGATCCCGGCCCTCCGCTATGGAGATAGAGGCCGGGACGTCCGCAGGTAAATCTCGTGAAACTCCGCATGTTTCCCGCAGCTATTCCGCTGGAAACTCGCAGCTAAAAATAGCTGCGGATGCCGGTGGGCAGCTGCGGGAAACATGCGGCCGTACCTGCGAATATATCCACAGGTACGAGCGCCCGTGGGCACATAGCCTAAAGCACAGATAGCATCATGAAGACCAAGGAACACAACAGGCAGGTCCGTGATTCTATTGTGCAGAAGTTTAAAGCCGGATTTGGTTGCAAAAAGATTTCCAAAACTTTAAACATCCCAAGGAGCACTGTGCAAGCGATCATATTGAGATGGAAGGAGTATCATACCACTGCAAATCTACCAAGACCTGGCCGTCCATCCAAACTTTCATCTCAAACAAGGAGGAGACTGATCAGAGATGCAGCCAAGAGGCCCCTGATCACTCTGGATGAACTGCAGAGATCTACAGCTGAGGTGGGAGAGGCTGTCCATAGGACAACAATCAGTCGTACACTGCACAAATCTGGTCTTTATGGAGGAGTGGCAAGAAGAAAGCCATTTCTCAAAGATATCTACAAAAAAGTGTAATTTAAAGTTTGCCACAAGCCACCTGGGAGACACAACAACCATGTGGAAGAAGGTGCTCTGGTTAGATGAAACCAAAATCGAACTATTTGGACACAATGTCAAACGATATGTTTGGCGTAAAAGCAACACAGCTCATCACCCTGAACACACCATCCCCACTGTCAAACATGGTGGTGGTAGCATCAAGGTTTGGGCCTGCTTTGCTTCAGCATGATAGGGAAGATGGTTAAAATTGATGGGAAGATGGATGGAGCCAAATACAGGACCATTCTTGAAGAAAACCTGTTGGAGTCTGCAAAAGACCTGAGACTGGGACAGACATTTGTCTTTCAACAAGACAATGATCCAAAATATAAAGGAAAATGTACAATAGAATGGTTCACAAATAATTATATCCAGGTGTTAGAATGGCCAAGTCAAAGTCCAGACCTGAATCCAATCGAGAATCTGTGGAAAGAGCTGAAAAACTGCTGTTCACAAACGCTCTCCATCCAATCTCACTCAGCTCGAGCTATTTTTCAAAGGAAGAATGGAGAAGAATTTCAATCTCTCGATGTGCAAAACTGATAGAGAGATACCCCAAGCAACTTTCAGCTGTAATCGCAGTAAAAGGTGGCGCTACAAAGTATTAACTTAAAGGGGCCGAGTAATATTGCACGCCCCAATTTTCAGTTTTTTATTTTTTACAAAAATTTAAAATTAGCAATAAATATCGTTCAACTTCACAATTGTGTCCCACTTGTTGATTCTTCACAATAAAATTTCAATTTTTTATCTTTATGTTTGAAGCCTGAAATGTGGGAAAAGGTTGAAAAATTCAAGAGGCCGAATACTTTCGTAAGGCACTGTAAGTATGTGCAGAGATGCCTTAACTGCCCCCCAAAGAGGAGAAGCTCTGGAGCCTTAAAGACACTGGAAAGAAGACATCGCAGAGAGTGAGTAGAAGTTGCGACAAAACCCTGACCTCTCAGGACAGCGGCATTGCCCCCTCAAAATGGAACAGCGCCGCTGAATTTGCGATGGTTGGGAGCTATACATGTGCATCTGAAGGTCTCGCTTCCCAAGTGTGCCCGTGCTTTGCGGCGTCCTAGCTCCATGTCCCAGCTCCCTCTTTTTTCCTGCATGGCCATCCTCATGCTGTGCGGTCCGCTGCTACCTGCATGGCCGCCCACATGTCTTGTGGTCCTCTGCACTCTCACACATCCATCTTCATGTTGCGTGGTCCTCGGCTCTTCCCCACAGATGCCACGTGTGCATGCTCCTCAGCTCCTGTTTAGGCCCAGGCCCTGCGCATGCTGCATGGGGTTTCCTGGCCTCCAGCATAGGGGGCAAGCACGCTTCCCGTCCTTTTATGAGGAAGCATACGCATCTTGCTAAGGTGTCCCCAGCCTATCACTGGGAGGCACCAGGTACTTAAGGCTCCTCTGCCTGATGGGAGAGGCCAGAGCAATGCATTAGGATTCCAATCTTAACCTGAGTGTTGGTCCTGTCTGTCTGCTCTGGTCTCCTAGCCTCCAGCAACAGTCCTGCTTGCAACCAGTTTTGCTCTGCTGTGCCTGTCTTGTCTGTTTTCCTGGACCTGTCCTTTCTGTGCCTGTCTGTTTCCTGGTACCAGCTCTGAATCCTATCCCTGTGTCGGTAGCTACCTGAATCCTGTACCTGTGCCTGAATCCTGTAACTGTGTCCATACGAGCCCTGAAGTCCTTGGGGGGCCTGGCTGCAGGACACATGGAGTCCTTGGGCGGGCTGGCTGCATGACACATGTAGGCCCCCGGGGGCTGACTGCATGACACATGGAGGCCCTGGGGGGCTGGCTGCATGACACATGGAGCCCCTGGGGGGGCTGCATGACACAAGGAGGCCCTGGGGGGGCTGGCTGCATGATACATGGAGGCCCTGGGGGGACTGGCTGCATGACACATGGAGGCCTTGGTGGGGGGAGGCTGGCAACATGACACATTGAGACCCTGGGGAGCTTGCTGCATGACACATGGAGGCCCTGGGGGGGCTGGCTGCATGACACATGGAGGCCCTGGGGGGGCTGGCTGCATGATGCATGGAGGTCTATGGGGCTGCATGATACATGGAGGTCTATGGAGCTGCATTATACATGGAGGTCTATGGGGATGCATTATACATGGAGGTCTATGGGGCTGCATAATAAACATGAAGGACACCTTATACATGGACTATATGGGTGCATTATACATGGAGGAGTATGGGGCTGCATAATACAATATGAAGGTTTATGGGGCTGCATTGTCATACATATAGGACTATGGGAGCTACATTATAATATATGGAGGGAGGCTACTTTATACATGGAGGACTATGGGGGTGAGTTATAAAACATGGAGGACTGTGGTGCAGTATAATATATGGAGGACTGTGGGGTGAATTATAATACATGGAGGACTATGGGAAATGCATTATAATACATGGAGGACTATGGAGGTGCATTTTAATATGTGAAGGGTTATGTGGGACCTTTTATACTATATGGAAGGCTATGTGGGGGCCATTATAGTATTTGGAGAACTATATACGAGGGGAGACAAAGATACAAGCATGGGATGGGAATGTTTTGTGCTGAGGGAAAAAGGCTCTTTCCCCCAGCACCCAGGTTTCCCATGCTCTGATGTACATCTCTCATCACCCAGCTTTCCCATGCTCTGATATGGGAAAGCTGGGTTCTGAGGATTCAATGATGTATAGCAGAGCATGGGAAAGCTGGGTGCTGAGGACAAGATGGATATCAGATCATGGGAAACCTGGGTGCTGAGGGTAAGAGCCAAGTGTCAGCATCATTATCCTGTACCCTGAGTGTCAGTGTCATTATCCCGTACCCTCAGTGTCGGTGTACATGGAGGGAGGGCCCCAGTCCAAATTTTGCAACAGAGCCCATCAAACTCTAGTTACGCCACTGCATGTATCTAATTCCATAATGTGTGATATATAACACTGACCCTTGTTTCTAATCCCATTATGCATCATACTGTCCAGTGAGCTATGTATCTAAGCCCTTTAAATTTGATACAGTCTGCTGAGCTATATATTTTATCCCATCATGTGTGATACAGGCTGATGAGCCATTTACAGTCATATGAAAAAGTTTGGGCACCCCTATTAATGTTAACCTTTTTTCCTTATAATAATTTGGGTTTTTGCAACAGCTATTTCAGTTTCATATATCTAATAACTGATGGACTGAGTAATATTTCTGGATTGAAATAAGGTTTATTGCACTAACTGAAAATGTGCAATCCACATTTAAACAAAATTTGACCGGTGCAAAAGTATGAGCTCCCTTATCAATTTCTTGATTTGAACACTCCTAACTACTTTTTACTGACTTACTGAAGCACTAAATTGGTTTTGTAACCTCATTGAGCTTTGAACTTCATAGTCAGGTGTATCCAATCATGAGAAAAGGTATTTAAGGTGGCCACTTGCAAGTTGTTCTCCTATTTGAATCTCCTATGAAGAGTGGCATCATGGGCTCCTCAAAACAACTCTGATCTGAAAACAAAGATTATTCAACATAGTTGTTCAGGGGAAGGATACAAAAAGTTGTCTCAGAGATTTAAACTGTCAGTTTCCACTGTGAGGAACATAGTAAGGAAATGGAAGAACACAGGTACAGTTCTTGTTAAGCCCAGAAGTGAAAGGCCAAGAAAAATATCAGAAAGGCAGAGAAGAAGAATGGTGAGAACAGTCAAGGACAATTCACAGACCACCTCCAAAGACCTGCAGCATCATCTTGCTGCAGATGGTGTCATTGTGCATCGGTCAACAATACAGCGCACGTTGCACAAGGAGAAGCTGTATGGGAGAGTGATGCGAAAGAAGCCGTGTCTGCAAGCGCGCCACAAACAGAGTCGCCTGAGGTATGCAAAAGCACATTTGGACAAGCCAGTTACATTTTGGAAGAAGGTCCTGTGGACTGATGAAACAAAGATTGAGTTGTTTGGTCATACAAAAAGGCGTTATGCATGGAGGCAAAAAAACACGGCATTCCAAGAAAAGCACTTGCTACCCACAGTAAAATTTGGTGGAGGGTCCATCATGCTTTGGGGCTGTGTGGCCAATGCCGGCACCGGGAATCTTGTTAAAGTTGAGGGTCACATGGATTCAACTCAGTATCAGCAGATTCTTGACAATAATGTGCAAGAATCAGTGACAAAGTTGAAGTTACGCAGGGAATGGATATTTCAGCAAGACAATGATCCAAAACACCGCTCCAAATCTACTCAGGCATTCATGCAGAGGAACAATTACAATGTTCTGGAATGGCCATCCCAGTCTCCAGACCTGAATATCATTGAACATCTGTGGGATGATGTGAAGCGGCTGTCCATGCTCGGCGACCATCAAACTTAACTGAAATGGAATTGTTTTGTAAACAGGAATGGTCAAATATACCTTCATCCAGGATCCAGGAACTCATTAAAAGCTACAGGAAGCGACTAGAGGCTGTTATTTTTGCAAAAGGAGGATCTACAAAATATTAATGTCACTTTTATGTTGAGGTGCCCATACTTTTGCACCGGTCAAATTTTGTTTAAATGCGGATTGCACATTTTCTGTTAGTACAATAAACCTCATTTCAATCCAGAAATATGAGTCAGTCCATCAGTTATTAGATATATGAAACTGAAATAGCTGTTGCAAAAACCCAAATTGTTATAAAGAAAAAAGGTTAACATTAATAGGGGTGCCCAAACTTTTTCATATGACTGTATCTAAAACCATCATGTGCGATAGTCTGCTGAACCATGTATCTAATCCCATCAACTAACAGAATCCTCGGTGACACTATCTACATGTCAGTCTCAATTTGCAGTTATCAAGTAAAAGGCTCTCACTCTGATCTAAGGGCCACGTCTCACTAAGCAACATCGCTAGCAACATCGCTGCTGAGGCACGACTTGCTAGCGATGTTGCTGTGTGTGACATCCAGCAACAACCTGGCCCCTGCTGTGAGGTCGCTGGTTGTTGCTGAATGTCCTGGACCATTTTTTAGTTGTTGCTTTCCCGCTGTGAAGCACACATCGCTGTGTGTGATAGCGAGAGAGCAACAACTGAATGTGCAGTGAGCAGGGAGCCGGCTTCTGCGGACGCTGGTAATGTCGCGGGCAGAGGGGACGCGCTCGCCTTGCTCGGGTCCGGGGCTTCTACTGCTGCTGCTCGGTGGCTCAAGCGGTGGGCCGGACCCGGGGACTCGAGCAGCGCTCCTCACCCGTGAGTGAAAAGGGATGGTTTGTTTGGGGAGAGAGTTCGTCACGCCACCCACGGGACGTGGTGATGATGGCACCACCGCTGCTGGTGACGGGGATCCCGGGAGAGATGGTAGGGAGCAGCTAGGATGTTGTCCCCTCCGTGGGTAGGGAGTTGGTGATCCCGGGGCCCGGTGGTGTAATGGGGAGACTGGATGGCTGGGGTGCAGGGTTGCAGGGACAGCGCGGGGCGGTGCCAGACGGCACTGGTGTACTCACTCAGACAATCAATGACAGTCTCTGGTAAACCAAAACGGCCGGATGGACGGGTCCCGCAGCCGGCTGCAGTGTTGTTGTGCTCTCCCCGGACGGCTGATGGTGGCTGTCTTTCCCTGCACCTTTTAGAATGTTCTGACTCCTGTGGTTGCCCACCGGTAGTCCGCTCCCCGGTGTATAGGTGTCGTAGGAGCCCGTTTTGCCCGCAGGCGCTGGCCCTTGGATCTCTAGCCTATGGCGGTGGCTGTATATCCACACGGTGTGGACTTTTGCCTTCTGTCGGGTCTTGGTTGTTGAGAAACCCCTGGGGTTCCTGTCACACTCGGATTTGACTATTGTCGGTGGCTCCAAGCCTGGTCGGGGTCCGATGGCCCTGCCTGTGTGCTTAGCTTCACTCCGCTCCCCGGTTCGGTACCGGTGGGCCACCGCCCAGCCCCGGTCCTACGGCTCTGCAGAGTTCCACTAACTTCTGCAGACGGCCACCACCGTCTGCCAACCTTGCTGTCAGTGCCTGGGCTCCGACCCAGACACTTGCAGTTTCCGACCTCTCACTTTCACCTCCTGAACTCATCTACTGCTTTTCCTGCCTCCAGACCTGTGAACTCCTCGGTGGGTGGGGCCAACCGCCTGGCTCCGCCCCACCTGGTGTGGACATCAGACCCTGGAGGGAGGCAACAAGGGTTTTTGGTTGACTGTTGTTACTGTCTAGGGTGGGGGTGTGTATGTTGGTATGTATGTGACTACCTGGTTAGTCCAGGGCATCACAGTAACCAATGTAAATATCGGGTAACCAGTGAGCCCTTTCCTTGGTTACCCGATATTTGCCTTCATTACCAGCGTCCGCCGCTCTCACGCTGCGAGTGCCGGCTCCCTGCTCCCTGCACACATAGCCAGACTACACATCGGGCAATTAACCCAATGTGTACTCTGGCTAGAAGTGCAGGGAGCCAGCGCTAAGCGGTGTGCGCTGGTAACCAAGGTAAATATTGGGTTGGTTACCCAATATTTACCTTAGTTACCAAGCGCAGCATCGCTTCCACGCGTCGCTGCTGGCTGGGGGCTGGTCACTGGTTGCTGGTGAGATCTGCCTGTGTGACAGCTCACCAGCAACCCGTGTAGCGACGCTCCAGCGATCCCTGCCAGGTCAGGTTGCTGGTGGGATCGCTGGAGCGTCGCTTAGTGTGATGGTACCTTTAAACTTCATCCTTCCTTATCCTTTTGCAGAAGCCCAGAAGAAGGGAGGAGAGGAGTGATGTCACACGGGAGCAGATCTCTCCCATATTGACTCCTGTTGTAATGCGGACTAGCAGTGCACTTGGATTTTTTGGCAATATTCAGCAGCTCCCAGTGTTTAAAAGTGGAAAATATCAAAATGTTTTAAATTATTTTTCATATTTTATATCATTTAGAAAATTATAGTTTTTTTATTAACGCATTATTACATTTTTTTTCAATTGTTAAAAAAAATATTTTGATGACACATTCCCCTGAAGATGAAAGGAATAGGGGGATTTCCAGGATTTGGATGGGTTAATAATTTTTGTCATGCAAGTGAGGCATTCTTATGCTATTCTTACTTTGGACAAAACCCCTTAGGCCTTATGATCAGACCAAGAAAATGTGATTGCAAAATTCCTTTTTCTAAGCAGATGTTCTACTGATCTAATTCCATGGCCCTTTGCTAACCTGAATGTTTATAAATTATACTAACAGTGACTTTTATTATATGTTGAAGTAGTTAAAACCAGAAACTCAGATTTATTTATTTTAGCTTACTCCTTCACTTCCCCAAGAATTGGTGCACTTATGCAGCTATTAGGCCCTGTGCGCACACTGCGGTTTTACCCGCTTTTTTTGTGCGTTTTTGCTGCAGAAATTTCTGCAGAAAATGGTTGTAACCTTTCTGCAGCTATTCCCCAGTAGAACATATGGAAAAAAATAGCTGTGCGCACACTGCATTTTTTTTCTCAAGAACATTCTTTCTGCAGAATTTCTTGAGAAAAAGAATGTGTGTCACTTCTTTTCCGCAGGTCCCTGTGGTATTTTACCCCATTGACTGTAATGTAATCATGAAATACTGCAGGGAATAACGCAGGTAGCAAATTCTGTGCAGTTCATTGCGCTTTCCTGCGTTATTCCCGCGGTATTTCACGTTTTTCGGTACATAATGTTCATCAATACCCTGCATTTTGCAAGGAAGTGATGTCACTAGGAGAGGAAGAGGACATAGAGCTGAGAGAAAATATACACATATCACACTTACACACAGACACATACATACTGTATATAATGCACAGACACATAGAAATCAGAAACGTACGTTCGGGGGGGGTAGACACTGCTCCCCACATAAAGTCTATGAGGACTAGAATCAGGCGCAAAGGGGTAGGAGCACACGCTTCATACTTACCCATCACCGGGTGGCTGTCACATTGCTCCGGTGGCTTCTCCTGCTTTTGAAAATGCCGGCCGCTCATTAGTCCATCTCATATTTACTGTTTCCCCCGCCCACCATTGGCTGTGAATGGTTGCAGGCAGACACGCCCCCATGCTGAGTGACAGCTGTCACACTGCAACAAATCACAGCCGCTGGTGGGCATGTCTTTATTGTGCAGTAAATTAAATAAATAAATAATTTTAAAAAACCGGCATGCGGTCCCCCCCAATTTTGATACTAGCCAAGATAAAGCCACACAGCTGAGGGCTGGTATTCTCAGGATGGGGAGCCCCACGTTATGAGGACCCCCCAGCCTAAAAATATCAGCCAGCAGCCGCCTGTAATTGACGCATCCATTAGATGCGACAGTCCTGGGATTCTACCTGGCTCGTCCCGATTGCCGTGATGCGGTGGCAATCAGGGTAATAAGGAGTTAATGGCAGCCCATAGCTGCCACTAAGTCCTAGGTTAATCATGGCAGGCGTTTACGAGACACCCCCCGTGATTAACTTGTAAGTTAAAGTAAATAAACACATACACCCGAACAAATCCCTTATTTGGAATAAAAGACAAAAAAACACCCTCTTTCACCACTTTATTAAAATACCCAAATACCCTTCCAGGTCTGGCTTAATCTACACAAGGTCCCACAACACTTGCATACTGCTCCAGCAGCATTTGAGAGCTAGTACTCAATGCAGTATCGTTCCGTGAACGAGGCTGCAGGGGTAACCACAGGTCATTTCCCACAGTCGGTGATGTCAACACACTACCGCTCACGAGAACTTCAGGGCATCACAAGCAGTAATAGAGTGACCTCACTGACCGGCAGTGATCCTGCAAGAACTCAGACCCAAGGTCCCACAGGGTCACTGCTGTATGAGAAATACTGTTGGGGGGGGACACATACATCAGAAATAAAAGCTGTAATATCTGTCTATCGATCCCTCTATCTATCCATCCCTCTATCCATCCATTATCTATCTATCTATCCCTCTATCTATCTATCCATTATCTATCTATCCCTCTATCTATCTATCTATCCATCCATTATCTATCTATCTATTTATCTATCAAAGAAGAAGGAAATGACAACACATTTTTTTTTCAACGTGCTTTATTGCATTGAAGACACACAGGTACCAACCCACGGAAAAACTGCGACAATACCATGGCAAAGCCGTGGCAAAACCGCCGCAAACCCTGCCTCGAGACAGTGCTTCGAGACAGTGTCTGTAATTGGTTGTAATCACAGACCCTGCCTGTGGGTCTATCATGGTATAAAATAAATAAATAAAATTGGTCCTCCCGTAGGGCGTCTGGTGAGTATGATCTCGTGGTCTTCTGTCTTCTTTATTCTTTCTTTGGGAGGTGTCTACTTTCTATAATGAAGTGTCCTGCAGTATTCTTTAAGTTTCATGGACACTTTCACTTTCAAGCATCATGGACACTTCATGACTGAACCATGAACAGGGCTTATTTTCGGGGAAGAACTTATATTTCAGCTTATTTTTGGGGTAGGGCTTATTTTTGGGGAAACCTGGTATATTTGATCTCTGACATTTTATAATGTTAATGTATTAAAACATACACTGTGTGCAGAATTATTAGGCAGATGAGTATTTTGATCACATGATAATTTTTATACATGTTGTCCTACTCCAAGCTGTATAGGCCTGAGAGCCAACTACCAATTAAGTAAATCAGGTGATGTTAATCTCTGTAATGAGGAGGGATGTGGTGTAATGACATAATGCTTAATTATTAGGCAACTTCCTTTCCTTTGGCAAAATGGGTCAGAAAAGAGATTTGAAGGGCTCTGAAAAGTCCAAAATTGGGAGATGTCTTGCAGAGGGATGCAGCAGTCTTGAAATTGCCAAACTTTTGAAGCATGATCACCGAACAATCAAGCATTTCATGGCAAATAGCCAACAAGATCGCAAGAAGCGTGTTGGACAAAAAAGGAGCAAAATAACTGCCCATGAAATGAGGAAAATCAAGTGTGAAGCTGCCAAGGTGTCATTTGCCACCAGTTTGGCCATATTTCAGAGCTGCAACATTACTGGAGTATCAAAAAGCACAAGGTTTGCCATACTCAGGGACATGGGCAAGGTAAGGAAGGCTGAAAAACGACCACCTTTGAACAAAAAACATAAGATAAAACATCAAGACTGGGCCAAGAAATATCTTAAGACTGATTTTTCAAAGGTTTTATGGACTGATGAAACGAAAGTGACTCTTGATGGGCCAGATGGATGGGCCAGAGGCTGGATCAGTAAAGGACAGAGCGCTCCACTCTGACTCAGATGTGCAAACCAAGAGAACAAAGGAAAGAGTAGTCATGGTCACAATTGAGACCAAAAAAATATAGAAATACAAATACATCAACACAACTTTTTTGCAAAAGATATAACAAGTGTTTTATTACAAAGATTCAATAGCAAAAAAGTGACATGTAAAATACAGTACCAAAGAGAGTTACATTAAACACTGATCAGGCTCATAGGGATGTCACTGAAGTTACACACATGGGTCCACCTCCCATATGGGGAGTAATGTAAAAAATAAATAGTGTCATGACCTGAAAAAAACTCCAATAGATTCAATCAAAGATTATCCCAACCACGCAGCACATAATACATAGTATCTCCAATCATAAGGACATTAGCATATATCCAATAGTGCAGGGCTGCAGTTATATATGGAGGAAAAGGTGCATCAAAGAGATAGATCACGGGACCAAATACTAATCAAGGAATGACAGGTAAATATAGACAGTATCATACCATCATTAAGCAAACTCCGTCCTACACTCACCCATAGTAGTCGTGTGGAACCCAAGAAAAACGTGCCCCAAGGTGGAGGTGGGGTACTGGTATAGGCGGGTATCATCAAAGATGAACTTGTGGGACCTTTTGGGTTGAGGATGGAGTGAAGCTCAACTCCCAGACCTACTCCCAGTTTCTGGAAGACAACTTCTTCAAGCAGTGGTGCAGGAAGAAGTCGGTATCATTCAAGAAAAACATGATTTTCATGCAGGACAATGCTCCATCACATGCATCCAACTACTCCACAGCGTGGCTGGCCAGTAAAGGTCTAAAAGATGAAAAAATAATGACATGGCCTCCTTGTTCACCTGATCTGAACCCCATAGAGAACCTGTAGTTCCTCATAAAATGTGAGATCTACAGGAAGGGAAAACAGTACACCTCTCGCAACAGTGTCTGGGAGGCTGTGGTGGCTGCTGCACACAATGTTGATTGTAAACAGATCAAGCAACTCACAGTATCTATGGATTGTAGGCTGTTGAGTGTCATCATAAAGAAATGTGTCTATATTGGTCACTAATTTTTTTGGGTTTTGTTTTTGCATTTCAGAAATGTTTATTTCTAAATTTTGTGCAGTTATATTGGTTTACCTGGTGAAAATAAGCAAGTGAGATGGGAATATATTTGGTTTTTATTAAGTTGCCTAATAATTTTGCACAGTACTAGTTACCTGCACAAACAGATATCTTCCTCAGATAGCCAAATCTAAAAAAAAAAACCACTCCAACTTCCAAAAATATTAAGCTTTGATATTTATGAGTCTTTTGGGTTGATAGAGAACATAGTTGTTGATCAATAATAAAAAATAATCCTTTAAAATACAACTTGCCTAATAATTCTGCACACGGTGTAGATCTAAAAAACATGGACATACATATGTACAGTACAGACCAAAAGTTTTACCGCCTCAGGAAAGGAAGACCAAGAGTCACCTCTGCTGCGAAGGATAAGTTTATCCAACTCACCAGCCTCAGAATTCGCAGGTTAACAGCAGCTCAGATTAGAGACCAGGTCAATGCCACACAGAGTTCTAGCAGAAGACACATCTCTAGAACAACTGTTAAGAGGAGACTTTGTGCAGCAGGCCTTTATGGTAAAATAGCTGCTAGGAAACTACTGCTAAGGACAGGCAACAAGCAGAAGAGACTTGTTTCGGCTAAAGAACACAAGGAATGGACATTAGACCAGTGGAAATCTGTGGTTTGGTCTGATGAGTCCAAATTTGAGATCTTTGGATCCAACCACCGTGTCTTTGTGCGACGCAGAAAAGGTGAACGGATGGACTCTATATGCCTGGTTCCCACAGTAAAGCATGGAGGAGGAGGTGTGATGGTGTGGGGGTGCTTTGCTGGTGACACTGTTGGGGATTTATTAAAAATTGAAGGCATACTGAACCAGCATGGCTACCACAGCATCTTGCAGCGGCATGCTATTCCATCCGGTTTGCGTTTAGTTGGACCATCATTTATTTTTCAACAGGACAATGACCCCAAACACACCTCCAGGCTGTGTAAGGGCTATTTAACTAAGAAGGAGAGTGATGGGGTGCAACGCCAGATGACCTGGCCTCCACAGTCACCAGACCTGAACCCATTCGAGATGGTTTGGGGTGAGCTGGGTCGCAGAGTGAAGGCAAAAGGGCCAACAAGTTCTAAGCATCTCTGGGAACTCATTCAAGACTGTTGGAAGACCATTTCTGGTGACTAAGGCGGGCTTTGCACGTTGCAACATCGGTAACAATGTGTTACCGATGCTGCAGCGATAGTCCCGCCCCCGTCGCACGTTCGATATCTAGTGAAAGCTGCCGTAGCGATTATTATCGCTACGGCAGCTTTACATGCACATACCTGCCGTGCGACGTCCCTCTGGCCGGCGACCCGCCTCCTTACTTAGGGGGCAGGTCGTGCGGCGTCAGAGTGACGTCACACGGCAGGCGGCCAATTGAAGCAGAGGGGCGGAGATGAGCAGGATGTAAACATCCCGCCCACCTCTGTCCTTCTCATTGCAGCCGGCGGCAGGTAAGTTGAAGTTCCTCGCTCCTGCAGCTTCACACACAGCGATGTGTGCTGCCGCAGGAGCGAGGAACAACATCGTACCTGTCGCTGCACCGGCATTATGGAAATGTCGGAGGCTGCAGTGATTATACGATAACGACGCTTTTGCGCTCGTTCATCGTATCAAAAAGGTTTTACACGTTGCGATATCGACTGCGACGCCGGATGTGCGTCACTTTCGATTTGACCCCATCGACATCGCATGTGCAATATCGCAACGGGCAAAGCCGCCCTTAGTCTTGAAGCTCATCAAGACAATGCCAAGAGTGTGCAGAGCAGTAATCAAAGCAAAAAGGTGGCTACTTTGAAGAACCTAGAATATAAGACATATTTTCAGTTGTTTCACACTTTTTTATTAAGTATTTCATTCCACATATGTTAATTCATAGTTTTGATGCCTTCATTGTGAATCTACAGTTTTCAGAGTCATGAACATAAAGAAAACTCTTTGAATGAGAAGGTCTGTCCAAACGTTTGGTCTGTACTATATGACAATACGGATGGCAAAGGGATGACAATACAAATGTAAATCATCCAAGATTTCTGGCTGAAAAGTCAGACTATTTTTCTAAACCTGGCCTAACAGTTACATATCTATCATGCCCCTTTAAGGTAATGTTTCAATGATGAGCTTTCGGTGAGTTTTTGACACTGTTTTCTGAAAACACGCAATGTCTTACAGTTCCAGCAAGATAGATGGGATTTACAGAATTCTCATGCCCATTTTGCAGGTATGCAGAGTTTTATGTGCAGATTTTCCATATAGACTTGAATTACAAGCAGAAAAAGCTAAGATAAAAAATCAACATGCGATTTTAGCGGATTTCCGCTGTGGAAACATCTGTAATCTGCACCTATGTATATCAATAAAGTTTTGTCAATTCCATATACCTGCACATTTCAAAAACAATGCACCTTCATTTAAAGCATGACACCACACCAAACGGAGACAAAACACCGTAGCATGAAAAACGCTATAAAAACACAAGATAAGAAAACGCACACAAAAACCGAAAGAAAAACACAAGTAAACTAATTTATATAATACTGGTAGATAAAGAAAGGGGGAGGGGAGAGTCAGCTTACAACATCATGAAACTGCGGTTATGACGAAAGTAGAATGTATCAACCAATACAGAAAAAAAGGAAGACGGGTGCTCCAGGGTACATCAATAAAATTTCATTTTATTATAAAGATTAATATTAATATGAAAGGACAATCCACAAGTGATAGCAATGCACTTACGCATTTCAGCCATAAGTCTAAAGGGGGCTTTAAACGCTACAACATATCTAACGATGTGTCGGCGGGGTCACGTCATAAGTGACCCACATCCGGCATCGTTAGTGGTGTTGTAGCTTGTGACAGCTACGTGCGACTGCGATTGAACGTAAACCCGATCATCGCATACACGTCGTTCATTTGCTAAAAATTGCATGTCAGGTTGTTCAATGTTCCCGAGGCAGCACACATCGCAGTGTGTGACACCCCGGGAACGATGAGCAGATCTTACCTGCGTCCCACCGGCGATGCGGAAGGAAGGAGGTGGGCGGGATGTTTACGTCCCGCTCATCTCCGCCCCTCCGCTTCTATTGGCTGGCTGCCGTATGATGTCGGTGTGACATCGAACGTCCCTCCCACTCCAGGAAGTGGATGTTCGCCGCCCACATCGAGGTCGTATGGAAGGGTAAGTACATGTGACAGCTTTTAATCGATTGTGCGACACGGTCAACAAATTGAACGTGCCGCACATACAATGGGGGCGTGTCACATCGCATACGATATCGTATGCTTAATTGAAAGGTGTAAAGCAGGCTTTACTCATGGTTGTATGTCAGTACTGCTAAAGCACCGTTAAATGGTACTGATGGCCCACCATGTGAAAATTGCTGGCAACAAGTGCAACCATTATCATTGAATGGGAAATGTAACTGATCTACGATGGAGCACCCTTCTTTTTTTCCTGAATTTATGTAATAGGTGCAGAAATTCTAAAAAATCAAAAACACACATTGTGGGAACGTAGCATAAAAGTATGATGTGCATTTAAGTCATCGTTTAGCTTCTTTCGTCATTTCCAAGCTTCATGTTTCATCTGCTCATATGGAGAATTACTAAAAACAAAAATACTGTTATGACTTGTCATTTTTGTAGGGGAAATGAGCTAGTCGGAGGAACAACCAACTTTTTATGCACTGACTGATGGACATATCTAGCAAGCCTAAGACTTTAAGCCTTCTGTACAAGAGTTAAGATCAGGTCCTTCATAGCAGTAAGAGTCCTTTAATCCTACACAAGCGACCGCACACACTATTTGTATGTCCAACTTCTATATCTCAAAATTGCTTTGTCAAACTATAAAATAACGCTCCACTACCTCGGGGTGTTTTCCTACTTCATGAAGAACTTTGCTGTTAGACCATTTTCTGGCTTCTTTTGTCTTTGAGAGACATACAAGAAATCTTCTCTATTATTTATTAAGTTTGATTTTTTTTCTATGGACCTCATATGTCTTTAACAGTTAATACAGAGTAAGCTGCACAAATTCATCAGGGTCCTTTTACAGTCGTAATAGTTTTCTCTTCTGAATATAATTCATGTGTCATTTTACATTAGAGAGCTTTAACATCTGATGTTGCAAAATCACAGAACGGATAGTGGAACACAATGTATTACATATTCAGGGCTATTCAATGAAAAAAAAATAATATTTGGCCCCGAACAACATTATAAAGCAAATATTTTCCAATAAATGACACTTTGTTTAGATTTTTTTCCCCGCTATAGTGGTGCCTTAAATGTAAGCCCCCCCATACCCTATTTTATATTCACCTTCTAGCGTTTTCTTACATAATAATGTTGCTCCTGTCCCGCTGCGCCACTTTGTGCCAGCAGCTTCTGACTGGCCAGAAGGCAAAAGCTAAATCACAGGCGCTCAATATAAGTCTGAGAGCCAGAACAAGGCCAGAATAAGGCTCTCATAGAGATCTACTGAATTGTGACCTCTGTCATGCTCTATGAAACACTGAAGCAGCCGACAGATCACTAATTGCCGAAGAGTGACCGAAGCACCGCAGGAAAAGGATGACGCTGGCTGCAGGTCAGTATAAGACAGGGCTCATTGGACTTAGAGATAAAACATCACTGGAGCTGTGCAATAATAAAAAAGTTGTAGTGGTAGTGTAGGGTAGCTTTAAGCTCCACAACTGTAACCATGGCACAGGTCTAAAAGCCAAAGATCACTGCTACATGGCAGCATAGTGCAATTAATGGTACCACAACTGTGGCAAGTCAGTGGCAAAAAGGTGCATTATTTGGATTTTTGGATTTGAGTTTGCTATGATCATGGTGCCTTGTGAGTCGCAATGTAACAAATGTAACCTCCTTCAATTTCACTATGTTGCTACAGCCCACAGTGATTTTTGGTCTTGTGTCACAGTTAGAATTATCATGTAGACCCAACCTACACTCACATGAGTGTATGAAAAATAGGACTCATTTTCATCCAGGCGAGTAGAAAAAGTGAAATCTGTATAGTCTTCCATATGTAATGCGAGTGCAATGCGAGTATGCAATTATTTTCTCACATGTCATCCATGTGGCATCTGTATGTAACGTGATTTTGATCATGCATTTACAATCAAAAAGATATTACCTTAAGGGCATGTTTGCTTGCTAACCCTATAGAAGCACACTCCACAAGGCCCCACATTGGGAGCACATCCATAATATTGTTAAGGATATCCCATACCCAATTTGCCCTTTTGGTCTGGTTGTGTTACTTGTGACTTTAACAAACATGTCTTTCAATTTAACACTAGAAGTCCCAGAAATTTCGAGCTCCCCCCTGAAGTCCCGAAAGAGGGTATGTCACAAACCACCGGGGGGGTCACTCAGAAATCCCCCGCGCTGGCTACCAGTACGTCACAATCGGGGGGTAACAAGTGGGGTCACCCCTCCTTTATACCTCCCGACCGACAGACAGAGCACGTGACGCGCTCTCTAGCGCCCCTCTTATAGTCAGGCCAATTATGGAATTGCCCGACCATAAGCAAGGAGGCCGCTATACTACTTATGCCGATTATTGAAGGGTCCCCGGTGAGAGTAAGGTATATATTCCCCCGACCTCCGCGGGCGGAATATATAAAATCTCCCCGAATCTCACTGGCCTCCCCACAATAATCCTTGGCACAATTCGCTGCCACCAACCGATTTACGGTAACTATTAGCCGAACACACAGACGTGGGATTCAAGATCGAGATAACAGAACAGCCCAAGATTAATTATATAATTTAATCAGCCTAAAGCACACTAGAAACTACAATATATACAATAGGGAATCTACAGAATATACAGTTATGTCAGAGTACAGTTACAATCAAAGCATGGGTTACAAACAGGCATACACAGTTCCAGCAGTTACCTTGTTGCGTCTGGCCACAGGGGGGCGCTGTAGACCAGGTTTCCAGGAACTCCCTCACAGGTCTTTCCCAACCAGGCCCCCGAGCAGAAGAACACTGGAAAATGGCCGAAGTAGGGTTATCAACCTGGGCAGATCCAGGTCCCCTCCTACCTTCGTGACCTCACAGGGAGCACTGCTCCACCCCTGGCTTGAGTTATGGACAATATCCCAACATGGAATATGGGCCATAACTTTGCCTGGGAGCGTCGTAGGCGGACGCCAATGCTCTCATTGTGACAGTTATGAATTTAGCTACAGAACGAGGGGACTCATGACCTGTCTGCCAGTTCCCCATTGGCTGATATCACGCCTGGGGCATTTCCCAATGTCCTGCTCCCATAAAAAGGGGGTGCCGGCATCGTCCACATGCGGAGACACCATTTTTATGGTTGCCATATTTATCGGAAATATGGCTTGCGAGATATGAACCATTTTTTACTGGAGTCGTTCTGTCTAGCTAGTTCCATAGCCTTGCTAATGAGATACAACTCTTGTTACAGGGTGACGGCAGGGAGTCATCCTGTGTCCATTGTTCCCACACCACCTCATCTCCATATCACAGGACATGGCCATGGGATTTGTCGCTAAACCAGTTGTGTGAAGGAAAGGCGGGGTGACACCAGGAGAGGGCTTCCTGACATACTTGAATATCATGATTTATCGTCATATCTCCGGATTTACCTCACACCTCCCCCCTTTTGAGGGCGCTAGGGGGCAGCACACTCCGGTGTTCCCCCGTGCGCCCGTCCGCGACCTCTCCTTGTCGGGACAGCCCGTCTGCGTTACCGTGGTCACGGCCCCTTTTGTGGCGAATGGTGAAGTTGTATTGCTGGAGCGCAAGGCTCCATCGCAACAATCGCCCATTCGTCCCAGAGACGGTGTGCAACCAGCTGAGGGGATTGTGGTCCGTCTCCACGATGAAGTGGCGCCCGTATAGATAGGGTTGCAGACGCTGCAGGGCCCACACTATGGCCAGGCACTCCTTCTCCATCGTGGAATAGGCAACTTCCCTTGGTAACAGCTTCCTGCTCAGGTACAAGACTGGGTGCTCTTGGCTCGCAGAGTCCACCTGGCTGAGCACCGCACCGAGGCCGAAGTCACTGGCGTCGGTCTGTACTACAAACGGCCGCGTGAAGTCAGCTGCCTGTAGCACGGGCGGGCTGGACAGGGCGTCCTTTAGGGCCCGGAAGGCTGTCTCGCAGTCCATTGTCCAATCGACTGCAGAGGGCAGCTTCTTCTTGGTGAGGTCCGTCAAGGGCTTTGCCAGGCTACTATAGCATGGAACAAACCTCCTATAGTACCCAGCGGTCCCCAAGAAGGACATCACCTGCTTCTTGGTCCTGGGGGTGGGCCAGGATGCGATGGCTTCCACTTTCTCAGGCTCGGGCTTCAGTGTTCTCCCACCTACCCGGTGACCGAGGTACTGGACCTCGCTCATGGCCAGCTGACACTTTCCCGGCTTGATGGTCAAACCTGCCCGGTGGATCCGCCTGAGCACCTGTGCTAGATGCTCTAGGTGGTCCTCCCAGGTGGGACTGAAGACGGCAATGTCATCCAGGTACGCGGCCGCGTACCCTTCAAGTCCCTTGAGCAGGGTGTTGACCATCCGCTGGAAAGTGGCAGGGGCATTCCTCATCCCGAATGGCATCACCGTGGACTCGTACAGTCCAAATGGGGTAATAAAGGCAGAGCGTTCCCTGGCCTTGCGAGTCAGGGGGATCTGCCAATATCCCCGGCTCAGGTCCATGATGGTCAGGTACTGAGCCCCGGCCAACTGATCGAGCAGGTCATCGATGCGTGGCATTGGGTACGCATCGGCGACCGTGACAGCATTGAGCCCCCTGTAGTCCACGCAGAACCGAGTGGTTCGGTCCTTCTTAGGGACGAGGACTACAGGCGAGGCCCAAGCGCTGTTGGATGCCTGGATCACCCCCAGCTTCAGCATCTCGTCAATCTCCTGGCGCATGTGTTGCTGCACCTCCAGGGGGACCCGATATGCTGAACGCCGGATCGGGGGATGATCCCCAGTGTCCACGTGATGGACAGCCAAGTCAGTCCTTCCGGGCTGGTTGGTAAACAACCCCCGGAAGGGGTGTAGGGTGGCCCACAGCTGGGACCGTTGGTCCTCCAAGAGCTGGTGGCCAACCTCCACATCCTCAATGGATCCGCCTGCCCTAACCTGGGCTAGCATATCCAAGAGGGTTTCCGCTTCTCCCTCCTCGGGCAGGTTGCACACGGGGAGCGCACATGCCTCCCGCTCATGATGTGCCTTCATCATGTTCACATGGAAGGGCTTCCGCCTTCCACGGGCAGGGTCCAGGGTGACCAGGTACGTTACAGGGTTGAGCTGCTGGTACACGAGGTATGGGCCTTCCCAGGCTGCCTGAAGCTTGTCCTGTGGTACGGGGACCAGTACCCACACCTCTTGACCCACTTGGTAGGTCCTCTCACAAGCGTTCTGGTCGTACCAACGCTTCTGATCGGCCTGGGCTTGAGCCATATTGTCGTGTACCAGTTGCGTCAAGGCCTGCATTTTGTCCCGGAAGCGCATGACATACTCGATAACCGACACTCCAGGGGTGGCCAAATCCCCTTCCCAAGCCTCTTTCACCAGAGCCAGGGGGCCCCGCACACGTCGCCCGTACAGGAGCTCAAACGGTGAGAATCCTGTTGAGGCCTGTGGAACCTCCCGGTAAGCAAATAACAGGTGTGGGAGATACCGCTCCCAGTCACGCCCATGGGAGTCGACCAACATCTTAAGCATCTGCTTTAAGGTGCCATTGAACCGCTCGCACAGGCCATTAGTCTGTGGATGGTACGGGCTGGCCACCAGATGTCGCACCTGGACCTGCTTACAGAGGGCCTCCATCAGCTGGGACATGAATTGGGTCCCCCGGTCAGTGAGCATTTCCTGGGGAAAACCCACTCGGGAGAAAATCTCCAGCAATGCGGTGGCCACCTTGTCAGCCCGAATGGACGACAAGGCCACTGCTGCTGGGTACCGGGTGGCATAGTCCACTACCGTCAGTATGAAGCGTTTCCCGGAGCTGCTGGGGATGGCCAGCGGGCCGACCAGATCCACAGCCACCCTCCTGAAAGGCTCATCGATGATTGGCAGAGATACCAGTGGGGCTTTGGGGCGTGGCCCCGCCTTCCCCACTCTCTGACAGGTTTCACACGAACGGCAGTAGGCAGCCACATCGGCCCCCATTTTTGGCCAGTAGAAATGCTGGTTTAACCTGGCCTTGGTCTTAGCGATCCCTAGGTGTCCGGCCATCGGAATCTCATGTGCGATCCGCAACAACTCCGTCCGGAACGGATAGGGTACCACCAACTGTCGGTCCCTGGGCCACGCCTCCGGTGAACCCTGCTGGACCGTGGCCCGGTACAGCCGTCCTTGGTCCCAGACCACTCGCTCCGGGTCCGAGTCCGAGGGAGGCTGTGCCGCCTGCTCCTTAAGAGCTTTCAGGCTGTCGTCAGCTTCTAACGCTGCCTGAAACCCCTGACTAGATGTGGCCAGAATCGACGAGACTGTCACATCTTCAGTCAGTACCCCGGGACCTGTGTCCTGGCCTCCACCTGACTCGGCTGCCACTTGGTCAGAAGGGGAAGAGCTATCGGACCTCCGGGAGGCCCCTTGGCTTCCAGCACTCCCACTGCGGGTGACAGCGGCCACAGCCGCTGCGACCGTGGGTCGTGCCTGCTCCTCCTCCGTTCCTGACCAAGTCGCCGGTTCAGGCAGACCGACCTGGCTTCCTGACACCCCGGTTGTGGGGGAACCATGCACCGAGATCTTACCTGGGAGCACTTCCGCTCCTGGACCGGCCCCAATCTCACCTGCCTGTTCCCCTCCTGCAGCAACAGAACCCCGCTGTGAAATCTCTGGGGACCCCACATTTGCTGTGGTAGCCCCCACCCCACACACTGGTCCTCCCCCTGCAGCACCCTGCTCTCTGCTTATCCCTGCAGAGGGCAGCAGATCCCAGCTCACAGGCTGGTTACTTGTAGAGGCATTGTCACACCTTTCTCTGACCCCCTCCCCTCCTGTCACAGCTGCAGCTGCGTGTGTGTCTATGGTGTCTATGCAAGCAGAAATATCAGAGTTCACTCCCTCCTCCCTTACATCATTCATAGATAACACATTAACATTGTTAGGAGTCATGTCAGTACGGGCTGAAGGTTCAGCCCTTGGTTGGGGCCCAAACTGGGAGGTTATCTGCCCCAAATCTGTCCCAAGTAGCACGTTTGCAGGGATCCGATCAGTTACCCCCACCTCCCTCACCCCTCGCCCTGCGCCCCAGTCCACATAAATGTCAGCAACAGGCAGCGCCGGGTCAGTGCCTCCAATCCCGGAGACAGCGAGGGTTTTTCCAGGGATCAAGTCTTGGGGGGACACCATCTCAGGCCGCACCAGAGTCACCTCCGAGGCGCTGTCTCGCAGTCCTATGGTCACAGACCGGCCGACGGTGACAGGTTGGAAGCTGTCCAGGGACCTACCACCACCCCCACCCACACAATACACCTTGGGCGGCCCTTGGGACGGGGACGGAGCCGGGGCCTTGGGACGCTGAGGGCACATGGCCTTGAAGTGTCCAGGTAGGTTGCACTGGTGGCACCGTCTTGGCTCTGCCACGGGCCTGGAGAGGGGAGTTGAGGGGGACACCCCCTGCAGTCTAGGGGCAGGTGGGGCAGTCGCAGAATTCATCTTACCCCCTCTCCAGGTGCTGCTGGTGGCCGCTCTCCTGGCCTCAGGGGCCCGGTTGTTGGTGTAGTCATCGGCAAGGGCAGCTGTAGCCGTGGACCCCTTTGGCTTCTGGTCTCGGATGAACTGGCGGAGATCCTCAGGGCAGTTCCACAAGAGTTGCTCCGTGATGAACAAGTCCAGGATCTCCGGTCCGGTGGAAAGCTGCAGGCCTTGGGTCCAGTGGTCGGCAGCTCGGGCAAGTGCCCGCCTGTGGTCAGCCCAGGAGTCCTTTGGTCCCTTCTGTAGGCTCCGGAACTTCTTGCGGTAGGACTCCGGGGTGAGGTTGTACTGTTGGATCAGGGCCCGCTTGATGGTGTCGTAGCCCTGATCTGCCTCAGCAGGCAAGTCCCCAAGGACATCCAGGGCCTTACCCCTTAAACGGGGGGTCAGGTATTTGGCCCACTGGTCCTTGTTCAGATGGTGCTGCAAGCAAGTCCGTTCAAAAGCAGTCAGGAAAGAGTCCAAGTCTCCATCCTTCTCCAGCACTGGGAAGTCCTCAACACGGACCTTTGGAAGTTTGGTGTCTCGAAGGTCACATGTGGCTGATGAGGGCCGGAGCTGAGCTAGCTGCAGCTGGTAGTCACGGTCTGCCTGTCGCTCTCGCTCTTCACGCGCTGCCTGCCGCTCTCGCTCCGCAGCCTCACGCTCTGCGTGCCGCTCTGCCCTGCGCTCTGCCAGGAGTTCCTTGTAGCCCTTCTGGTCTCCAGCCTGGAGAAGGGCCATAGCCATTTGAAGAAGGCTATCCGAGCCTCCCAGGCTCGGTGGAATGGCACGTGGTGATCTGCGGCACGCTGCAGAGCTAGGCGATTCACTGTCCCTTTCAGAGCGGAGGGCTGGCATCTGGCTCGTTGAGGAACCTTGGGTGAGCTCCTCCTCATCTTGTCCAGCAGTGCCAGGTTGCGCAATGTCCTCGGCAGAACGGTTTTCTGGCGTCGAGCTCCTGGAGGACTCGTGGGCAACCTCCTCATTGCTGTCCACAGCACCGTCCTCCCTCTCTTCGGCTCCTGCCTTAGCATTGGCCAGTTGCATAGCTCTGCTCCTGGTGCCATCAGCCATTCTTGCAGACTTTTGGTCACTGACACAGAACTGACACCTGATGCCTCCACACACCTTACAGTATCTGCACTCTGACACTCTAGTGTTGAGCTAGTCTGAAGACCCCAGCAGCCACAGCTGCTGCAGGCAGTCTTTAGTGTCTGGGAGTATGGGTCTCACACTCACACACACTATTATCTCGATCCCACCGCTATGCCACCAATATGTCACAAACCACCGGGGGGGTCACTCAGAAATCCCCCGCGCTGGCTACCAGTACGTCACAATCGGGGGGTAACAAGTGGGGTCACCCCTCCTTTATACCTCCCGACCGACAGACAGAGCACGTGACGCGCTCTCTAGCGCCCCTCTTATAGTCAGGCCAATTATGGAATTGCCCGACCATAAGCAAGGAGGCCGCTATACTACTTATGCCGATTATTGAAGGGTCCCCGGTGAGAGTAAGGTATATATTCCCCCGACCTCCGCGGGCGGAATATATAAAATCTCCCCGAATCTCACTGGCCTCCCCACAATAATCCTTGGCACAATTCGCTGCCACCAACCGATTTACGGTAACTATTAGCCGAACACACAGACGTGGGATTCAAGATCGAGATAACAGAACAGCCCAAGATTAATTATATAATTTAATCAGCCTAAAGCACACTAGAAACTACAATATATACAATAGGGAATCTACAGAATATACAGTTATGTCAGAGTACAGTTACAATCAAAGCATGGGTTACAAACAGGCATACACAGTTCCAGCAGTTACCTTGTTGCGTCTGGCCACAGGGGGGCGCTGTAGACCAGGTTTCCAGGAACTCCCTCACAGGTCTTTCCCAACCAGGCCCCCGAGCAGAAGAACACTGGAAAATGGCCGAAGTAGGGTTATCAACCTGGGCAGATCCAGGTCCCCTCCTACCTTCGTGACCTCACAGGGAGCACTGCTCCACCCCTGGCTTGAGTTATGGACAATATCCCAACATGGAATATGGGCCATAACTTTGCCTGGGAGCGTCGTAGGCGGACGCCAATGCTCTCATTGTGACAGTTATGAATTTAGCTACAGAACGAGGGGACTCATGACCTGTCTGCCAGTTCCCCATTGGCTGATATCACGCCTGGGGCATTTCCCAATGTCCTGCTCCCATAAAAAGGGGGTGCCGGCATCGTCCACATGCGGAGACACCATTTTTATGGTTGCCATATTTATCGGAAATATGGCTTGCGAGATATGAACCATTTTTTACTGGAGTCGTTCTGTCTAGCTAGTTCCATAGCCTTGCTAATGAGATACAACTCTTGTTACAGGGTGACGGCAGGGAGTCATCCTGTGTCCATTGTTCCCACACCACCTCATCTCCATATCACAGGACATGGCCATGGGATTTGTTGCTAAACCAGTTGTGTGAAGGAAAGGGGGGGTGACACCAGGAGAGGGCTTCCTGACATACTTGAATATCATGATTTATCGTCATATCTCCGGATTTACCTCACAAGGGTCAAATGACCATTAGTCCAAACTGAATAGAACTAACTAGAAGCTAAATGGCTAAAATCAATGGAAAACAACAACCTCCTGTGGTGCGACAGTAATGGCCTTAATTACAGAACAAAAGACGGTGATTATAGGATGTTAGCTAAAACCCTTCAGGTCGTTCAAACCATCTCTGGGTTCCAAAGGTAGAAATGTTAAATGACCCCTTTCTGGGACTTCTAGTCTTAACTGTCAACCAGACTGACCGTGTTCTAATAAAGTAAGTATTGTCTAGGCAATTTGGTGCCCGCTACCCAGTAATTGTGGATCTGAGGAGGCAGTTCAGACTGTGGGTTTATCCACTAGTCAGCCAACACACCAGAAGAGTCCACTTTCTGAGGCTGTATGTCCGCCAACATAGAGACAAGTTTCATGTGTACTGCCGCATGAAACCCAAACATTGGCATTCTGTTGGAAAAGATAAGACCAGGAATTACCTTCCAGGACACCAACAGGAAATGTGTTTTTCTGCAGAACAGTGCCTTCTGCTGACACTGAGGTATGTTTGCAATTCATGTTCTTTTATACATGGTAGTACATGAAATTCTAATTTACTGTTTTTCAGTTCTATGTGCCTACTTGCTCAGAATCCATTTCTACATTTAACTATGCCTTAGTGTTTAGATATATGATTTTGTCTGTTTTGTATATTTCATTGTGTCCACCATTATTTATCAGAGGCTTGCATAAAGGAGTACACCATCCCACAATGTGACTTGTGTTAGTTCTGTCACTTCCTCTTGATAAATGCGTATATAAATTTGGAAGGCCAATAAATCACCTGTTAAAATTGAAGTAATGCAATGTTGCTTTTTAGGGATCTTTAAGGTTAAAGAAACATGTTGTTCAACTGCTGTACATTTGAAATAGAATAATTTTGACCATTCACATTGCTGTTTGGATGCCCCTTCATTAAATACTTATTTATTTCTCCAAAAGATCCCCTCATTTGGGATATTGAGCAAACAAATGCAAATATGTTTTTTAGCAAATATTTTTTTTTTCTTGATATAGCCCAAAGGAACATTAATTGTTGACTCGGTCATGCCTGTAGGTTTGAACTGATTTTTTATATACTGAGCAATGGTTTCCTTGATGCAGTTCATGAATTATCTTATGTTTTTTTCTTATTTTCTTGCTCTACTGTAGGTCTCTCATATGATGAGTTACATCTCGAGTACCTCCTCGGCTAGTCGACCATATCCATAATTGGTTTGGCAACATGTGAGGAGATCTGGACCAAACTCCAACCAGCAGTTATGCCAGTATGAAGGGCAGAAGACTGATACCGGATTGCCAGTGGGTTCATTCAAACATGCCAGATTCAAAACTGCTTAGATGCACTCGAAGGGAAACACATCTGCATCTCTGGTTCACAATATTGCAATTACAAGAAGTATTATATATTTGGAATTGTTGATATTGGGGCCTATGGTTGAACTGGAGATTCTAGAATCCTCAATTTGTCCATAATGGTTTGGCGGCTTCATAACAAAGATTTGTGCGTCCAGCCACACTGCTCCTACTTGGTTTCAGAGGCAACCCAGCCCTTTATGTTGTTGTAGGGAATGAGGCTTTTCAATTAACCAGAGAAGTTCTCAGGCCCTATCCACAACGAGATCTGGCCCACCATAGCCATGTGTTTAACTACAGGCTATCCCGTGCATGTAGAATGGTGGAAATTGCATTTACAATTGTGGCTGCAAAATGGAGAGTTTTTATTTTGCCATTACAAGTTTACCAGGATCCACAATAGCCTTGAGGATGTTTGTGATGACCAGGGAGCTACTTCCAGACCAGGACCACAGGATGCCACTTCATGGCATCAACCTTCACCCATAAAATGTGCGGCACATTTTCAAAAACTATTTTTATTCACTAGAGGGAGCCACTCCTTGATAAAACTTCTATATTGCTTTGGGCTAAAGTGTTGTTCTTTGTTTTGTTACCGTTAAAAAAAGTATTCTTTCACGACTAAATGTGTCTTGAGCATCTTTGTGGCTATTTTACATAAGACTTATATCCTAAGAATAACTTACAAAAAAACATCACGGCAAATGTATTAATTACACAAAATAATTTATTAAGGAAGCAGAAAAAGGCAACCGAGGCATAAAGGCTATATTGTAAACATATGGGTTTTTTTAAGGCTAACATGAGCCAAACTAAACAGCCAAAATAACAGAAAAAAAGGAGTTGTTCTACACCCAAAAAAAAAAATAAAAATTATGGTAAGTGATTGGGGAACGGGTTTGAGGGACAAGATTGGGGGGAACATGATAGTGTAATAATAACTGAGGTGTGGAGCAAAGGCTAAGGTGGAGGTCAGAATGAGGCTGTAGGCGGATATTGCCTGAGCCTGCAGGGGCATATGGTATGGCCCACTAGTGTCATAATATGCTGCCTTATGCTGGGACTGACTGTGCCAATGGGGCTTTTTTTGTGGCACCATGTATGTCTGGGACTCAATGACAGTAGCAGACCATTGCCTGAGTGCTGAAAGGTAAACCAACCGAAACTGGATACATTTAGAAATACAAGCCAGCAAAATTAATAATAAATAACTCCTAAAACTTAAATTTATTAAATATACATTAAAATTGAGAATTAATCCCATAAAATAAGCAAACACTTTGCTTATGTTATGGGATTACTTCTCAATGGGAATATATATTCAATAAATTTAAGTTTTAGGAGTTATTTATTACCGAGTATTGAAAGTGCGGTACCCAGATTAAGCAAGTGGTGGTGCCTGGGGTTCTAGTCATGGTTGAGGAGGTTGCGGAGGAAGGGGTTCATGTTCCACACCCAACTGTTGCTCCTCATCCTCCGGCATATGGAGGCAATTGTCATCAGACTGCTGCCACCTTTCAAGGTCATTAAAGACCTGCCGGAGGTTGTTTGGCACAGTGCAGGCATCCAACAAAATATGAATGATGGACCTTGCCTAGATCCTGAAAGGACAAGGAATGTCCCACAAATAGCATGCTGGTCTGCGGGCAAAATACGTCCTCCCATTTAACAATAACAGCACAAGCTAGATAGTTTAAGATGCCACTATCTACCTGGCGTTTTGTATTGATTATGGGTAGGTCCGTCCTGTACCTGGCATGTTGGGGGATGGCTGCAACAATAGAGGAGTAGTTCAACGGCATCATTGGACTGCTGCTCTGTCAGAGTTCCTTCTCATCATGGGCCTGATGGGCATCTGCTGCTGCTGCATACGTCTCCGAACTACCCTCCTTTGCAGAGCCCCCAACCGGATCCATGACCACATCAAATTCGGATGCAGTGTCCTCTCCCTGATGTTGGATTGTGTTCTGCAATGTGCAAACAAAAAAATGTGGATATACATTTTTGCTTAGCAACAGAAAAACAGACATTCCATGTTAGCCACAAGACATGCACTTATGGGTGTAAATCCATTATCAGAGCCAGAAAAATGGAGGTGCTCATAATATAGGTAATGGCATTTATTGGGGGCCACTGAGCCACTTTGGCCTAGCTGCTGTCTCTCACACCGGTACTAATCCCAGCATGTGCTCCAGCATCTATTCACATCACTCACTGCAACCAGAAAAATGTACTTTTAGGAAACAAAATGTACAGGATGTAAACTGGCATCTGTGTTGTCAAAAAGACCAAACAGAAGGCTGCACGTGCTGACAAAGTGTACAACACACTACACTTAACACAAATAAGACATAAACCATGTTTACAGAGTGTGTACACAGAAGTGTTAGGAGCAAATGCTTATATGTTGTGTTGATAGAAACCCCTATTAGAACTGGAAACATCATCTACTGTGAGCATACTTGGACAATTATACACTGTACAAGGGTATAATCACTATTGTGGTGGATTTCCCCCAAAAAGGGTGCAAACACATGAATTGGAGTGCACCTTGCTTGGGCTAGAATGAAGAATATATGGCACTGTGAAGGTGGTTTATGGTTGTCCAGTGACGGATGGGATCAAAGCATGAAAAATATTTAATAAGTGTGTGCACCTTATTTAAATAAAGGAAAACTGTTAAGTTAAACCTATGCATTGATAGTCACAAGAGTGTTTTAAAAAAGACTCCTCACTTATCTCACCTTGCACCTCTAATGTGCTATCATCATAGCTTGGGAACATCTGCCTTCAGATGTACGTCCAGGAGGCATCACAGCATGTGCGATCTAGCCGGGGTCCCCAGTATCCCAAAATTCAGGTTTCTTTTGGACCAGGATAATCAACATCCCCACTTTGCGCTGTCCTGCCATGGTCCTGGTCTCCGTAGAGGTGTGTTGTGGGGCTTTTTACTGGTTGTCAGGAGATTCTTGTAGGCCAATTTCCTGTTCTTGGCTGATGCAATTTCCTGTCTCTTTTGGGAGATCTGTGTGTATAAATCGCATGCCATACGGATTTTTTCTTGCTTCCATACATTTACATTGGCGAGTCTCATGCGATTTACACATCCGCTCACAGCATGCATCCCGAATACAGGTGAGAAAAATAAATCAGAAAAATAAATCACAGATCTGCTCTGTCTTATTAACTAACATTGGTCTAAGTAGAATGCAACATTTTATTGTGTTGCACTTGTCCCACTTATGCGGTCATGTGAGCGAGGTGTAAAAGGGAACATGTCGTGCCCAAACTCTAACCTGCAGATATGAGATTAATTTGCAGATTAATAGCATTCTAAAGATGCACAGACTACAATGGAAGCCAAGTTACCTGGAGGAAATTTGTTTAATTTCTCCCAGCAGCCTCCGGCTTTCAGTCATAGAGGAGCAGCCAACACAGTTCAGTTACTGCTCAGTACATAGTGAACGGTGGCTGAGACTGAGCCCCAGCATTGATTGACAGCTTACTGTGGGCTACTCAGTATACTTCCCCAAAATAGCAGCTTTAAAAAATATAACATATACTGAAAAAAAACCAAGCCCTGATACGGCCACAGTAACAAAAAAAACAAAACATTTTACATCTTTTACAATATGACAATAAAAAAGTAAAAAAAAAAAAAAATACTGATCAGCTGGTAGGTGAGGAGGGTCTTCTAAGTCCACAAAATTATTATGTTGTAGCTTTTGTCATAGTGTATACTATAAGGGAAGTCTTCTCCAGCACACATAACTTTCAGATTTGTTAACCCCTTGTTGTTAGTGCGTACTGCCTGAGTGTCATGGTCTCTGCATTGATGTCCCCCCGTTTGGAAGCAGATAACTGCGATATGAAGACACATCATCATCTCCTCTTGAGAACATCTCTGTTCTAATGCTTTTTAAAACTGTGTTTAAATACGACTTTGGACAAAGATTTTGATGCCTGGTTTTAAAGGTTTTTGTTTGTTCATTTTTCATCGTGTCTAGGCCTCATTTACCATAGGATTTGAAGCTATCCCCTTGGAGTGTCTCACAGTTGTTAAGTGACAATCTAAAAGCCGATTTAGGATTAGCCAGCTTAACCAGGTGACCTGCGCGTTTGGCTCTGATTGGATGCAGAGGATAAAGCCGTACTTGGAACTCCATACAGTGTTAGTGAAGGTTTTATCATTTCTCAGAAAGACGTGCATCGTGAATAGGAGCTGATGAGAAGCTCACTAATCAGGGAAGGATTACGTAGAGCTCAATCTATACTCCTTTTAATTCCATCCTCATGAATGGTGTTCAGATGCAGCAAAATGAACTAGCACGGCACAGGGGATGTGCAAACATTGAGAGACACATCATGCTATCTTAATTAGCAAAGGATTTCTAGCACCAGTGCAGAGCCCTGTAATAATGGCAGGGGAAAGTGATAAAACTTAGTATTGACATGCTGAAGGTCAGCAATAAACAGGACTGGAGTTAAGATCTGAACACAACACCGCGTAAACTAGAAAATGTGCACAAACACTGCTGCCTGTACTGCACGAAATGTGCCTTATTTTATTAGCGCTATGGCATAAGAAAGATTTATCTATCAAAAATGAGGAATAAGAAATAGCATATTCAGACTTTGTACACACAGTTCAGTTTGGGCACACGCTTTACTTCTGATTTTTTTCTAAAGCTGTGCATTCACATTATATAAATAACCTACACCTTACTGTTAGGGGCACTTTGCACACTGCGACATCGCAGGTGCGATGTCGGTGGGGTCAAATTGAAAATGACGCACTTCCGGCATCGCATGCGACATCGCAGTGTGTAAAGGCTGGATGATACGATTAACGAGCGCAAAAGCGTCGTAATCGTATCATCGGTATAGCGTCGGCGTAATTCATAATTACGCTGACGCAATGGTCCGATGTTGTTCCTCGCTCCTGCGGCAGCACACATCGCTGTGTGTGAAGTCGCAGGAGCGAGGAACGTCTCCTACCGGCCTCACTGCGGCTTCCGTACGATATGCGGAAGGAAGGAGGTGGGCAGGATGTTTACATCCTGCTCATCTCCGCCCCTCCGCTCTGATTGGCCGCCTGCCGTGTGACGTCGCAGTGACGCCGCACGACCCGCCCCCTTAACAAGGAGGCGGGTCGCCGGCCACAGGGACCTCGCACGGCAGGTGAGTGTGTGTGTGAAGCTGGCGTAGCGATAACTTTCGCTACGCCAGCTATCACCACATATCGCTGCTGCGACGGGGGCGGGCACTATCGCACTCGGCATCGCAGCATCGGCCTGCGATGTCGTAGTGTGCAAAGCCCGCCTTAGGGATGAGCAAGTATACTCGTTACTACTCTGTACTCACCGAGTAATACAGTATTCGGGCTACTCGTTACGGCGCAAGTATCCTTGTAATTACTCGTTAGGAGTAGCGAGTCCAATGTAAGTCAATGGGAAATGTGAGTAATTGTCTGACTCTACAAAATGGTCTTTGGGCTGAGTAAAAGGCTAAAATGGATGAATGATTGTTTAAAAGGCAGGCGGTAAAAAGCTGCCGGCTTTTTGTAAGCAATCAGCTGATCCACGCTCCCCGCCCAGGTCCTTCGCTCCTGGTGCTGCGCTCCCTTCTGCCCGTTGCTTCGCTCCCCGCTCCCTGGTAATGCACCCCCCCGCCCAGTCCTAACTGAGGATCGAGCAAGGAGGGAAGCACCAGGCGGGGGAGTGAGGCAGTGAGGAGGGAAGCATCGGACGGGAAAGCCGTTGGTGAAGTCTCTCTCTCTCTCTGTCAGTCTCTCTCTCTCTGTCTGTCAGTCGGTCAGTCTTTCTGTCTCTCTGTCGGTCTCGCTCTCGCTCTCTCTCTGTCGGTCTGTCGGTCAGTCTCTCCCTCTCACCCCTTTTCTCATACTCACCGATCACCGCCACAGCACTGCATAGCTGTCACACTGCTTCGGCGGCTTCTCCTGCTTTTGAAAATGCCGGCTGCTCATTATTTCCATTTCAAATTCACTGCTTTCCCCGCCCACCAATGCCTATGATTGATTGTAGTCAGATGAGCCTCCACGCTGAGTGACAGCTGTCTCACTGCAACCAATCACAGCCGACGATATCATGCAGTATAATAAATAAATAATTTAAGAAAAACGGCGTGCAGTCCCCATCAATTTTGATAGTCAGCCAAGATAAAACAGACAGCCTGGGGGTTGGTATTCTCCCCCTGGAGGGCACATAGTTATTGCCCCACTAGGGTAAGAATAGCTGCCCCGGATTTGGCGCATCCATTAGATGCGCAATATGTGGCGTTTATCCCGGCTCATCCCAAATGCCCTGGTGTGGTGGCAATCGGGGTAATTGAAGGGGTTAATGACAGGAGATAATTGAATAAATGTGCCCCACCAGGGGAGAATATCAACCCCCAGCTGTCTGTTTTATCTTGGCTGACTATCAAAATTGGGGGCGACCCTA